>NW_026945823.1:0-10000 GCF_034702125.1 Engraulis encrasicolus | reverse complement strand
AGGGGTGCAGTCCATTCCAGTCTGCATGTACAGGGGTTGTACAAAATAATTGAGACACCTGTCATTTTAGTGTCATCTTGCATCCACAGTTCATCCTGTTGGATGTGGTTCATCCTTCTTGGTGGTATGCAGACATTACCTTGGATACTGTGGCTCTTGATACATCTCAAAGACTTGTCGTCTCGGTCAAAGATGCAACACTTACACTATAACGAAGAAATTCTCATTTTTGACCTCTGACACGGCACCCATAATGTTATGTGCATTGCAAAATTTTGAGCAAACAGGATGGTCCACTTGAGCCATGAAACTTCCCACACTATAATGACAGGTGTCTCAGTTATTTTGTCCAACCCCTGTAGGTCTACCACACTGGTTCCCTCCCCAAATGCCATATATATGTTTAGCCCTGATGAGTAAGTATGATGGCTCGGCATGCGGTCCACTCCCCCAACGTCTTGATGTGTCCAGTCTGCACATATGGCTTTTGTCCCCAAGATCTCCAACAGCCTGCTGATGCTGATGTGAACAAATACAGTCCCTGCCTTCACTCAAAACTATTCCTATTATTACTTAAAATTATGGTCAGACTTAGCTCCAGTTGTGGCTGTTGATAAGGTCTGCCAAATTATTCCTATTATTACTATTAAACTGTAAGTCAAGGCCCCTACTATAAATTAAATGCTACCAAAATGGCAATAACCAAGTTGTAATATATTACTAAAGACCCTGTGATAGTGGTTTAGTGGTAGTAAAATACAACAACAACAACAACAACAGCAACAACAACAACAACAACAACAACAAACAGTGTCAATTGCAGCATTCCACTGAATGTCATCATATAGATACAAACACTCAATATCAGTCTGATGCTATCTTGTTGTTTGTCTGTCCGATGTCTTGGCAAATCACAGGCAACACTCCCAGCCTAAAGCACAGGGCTCTAAGTTAACACCAGCAAACCGTCCGAATGCTGGTGAAATTTCAGTCTGGCTGGTAGAAAAGACCAACTCACTAGCCACTTTGACCCATTCGTGAGTGTGTGTTCGCTAGTGAAATTTATATCTACAAGCCATTTTGGCTGGTGGTGAAAAAAATTACACAGCAAATTCCCCAGTGTTAAATTTCTAGAGTTCAAGCAAATGAACACCAACCAGTGTTAAATATTTCATTCGCAACACTCTTGGAGTTCACGCAGGCCTGGTGCTGTTGTTAATTTTCAGAGTTCTATCATGTGAACACCAATCAGTGTTGGGTTCTACATCTGGGATATTTTGATGAACATTTTCAAAACTCTGGTGATGATGGTGATTCCGCCATTTTCTCCAAGCCGTTTCAGAAGTCGCCTCATGTGAAGTGTTGGCACCTGCTAATGCTTTTGTCTTAGATGTGCACGCCTAAACACCAGCATCCAATTTTAAATCAGAATATTGCCACCTAGGAAACAAAATTAGGTTACCTTGTAAAGTGCCATTGCACAATTGAAAGTTAAATAAGCTGCATGACATGATTGACATTGCCTACCATCAACCAGGAACAATAGTAGTGCCCAATCAATCTGTCAATTAGTGCCTGACCTCACTTGAGTAGGCCTACAAAGGACTGTCACAACCTGATTCAATTACTTCAATTACTGCCTGCAGCTGCCAAATCTGATCACTCTGATCACATGCACTGTTGGGAAAGTTACTCAAAAACTGTAATGCACTACTTATTACATGTTACTGTCATTTATAAGTAATGCCTTACATTACAACATTACTTTTTTTTTTTTTTTTTTTAAAGTAAGGCATTACACTACTTTTGCATTACTTTTAATTACTTTAGCCAAAATGACTGGAAATAAGGATTTGGCCATCTACAGTGCAAATCTTTGAGGTGGCATGACTTTCACCTACCTGCCATCCACAAGTCGTTTTGGAAGCCTGCAGACTGAAAACCAACATTTTCAGGAATTGCATCTTATCCACATACAATAAGGCCTAAGAAAAAGAAAAATTTGGTTCCGGTTGGTTGTCAGGTTTGGTCATGGGCCGGTCGGATTTTTTTTTTATTTCCAATTTTTTTTTTTCAAATTTCTTTTTTTTATGTCCGACCACCTAACCCCCCCACATGCGCCAGATTTTGTCATAAACATTGTTGAACAATGCCAAGGACGGTAGTGGAGTTGAGGCTTAAGTAGGCCTACAGCTTACTGTAAGCTACAATTAAATATAATAAACATTAATGAGCCAAGATACTGACCAAAATAAGGATATACCGTTTGTGGTAATAGACTAGCCCTACTTGTCCAGCTGTCAGTTGCCTGACTGCTATTTTAGCTCCTGTAGCTACAACGACAACCAACTAGCATGGTGTAGCATAATTAGCCTACAACGTGACCGAGTAGGTGCGTAACTCTGCAGTGACATTTGGGCGGCACTTGTGGCGCGCGCGTGTGTGTTGCCCCTAGATGGATAGTCATGTTCAATTTCCCTACTTTGACAGGCGTATAATATTTGATTTCAAATGGATTTATTTCAATTTTAGTGATATTTAGTTGAACAAAAGTTAGGGGGATGCAACGTACACATCCGTCGGATAGGCTACCCTGCCGTGTCCCTGTCTCGTGAATGGGATGCATCTCCTTTCCTGACTAATTTGGTGGTGCTATGGCACCTCTTCAAATCGTCAAATTGTTTGTAGGCTACTGTTTATCGACGTGGAAAGCGGTTTGGGTTTCAAGCACAGTGTGCATTTAACTGAAATGTTCTTGGTGTCCTTATTTTCAATGAAGTCAAAGTAGTGGGCATATACCCATCTTGAAAACGAGCAAGCTGGATCTTCTGGATCGGTCATCTTTTGTCAGCCTGCCATTTCGAGAGACGAAGCGTGAAAGAGGAAGCAATGTTCTGCATGTAACATTAAAATCTCTGCGCCGACATATCAGATGCAATAGCTGATCTCGCGGTGATCCGCGAACATTGTATAAAGAAAACAAAATACCCACACAAAATTTAGGTGAAAAAATGCGTTGTAATGTGCAAGTTACTTGCATTGTAGCGAGGACATATTACCGATTTTTTCCCCTGTAATCAGTTACATTACTGCGTTACTCAAAAAGGTAATGCATTGCAGTAATTAGTTACTTTTGTAACTCGTTACTCCCAACACTGATCACATGGTATATAAACTCAGACTGTCACAATGCTTGAGTTGCTTGCCTAAATGGCAAAGCACAATGCTGATTTGCTAGCTCTCTGTCCAGCTGAACAGCCGACTGACTTACTGGCAGGTTTGTTTGTTGGTTAGTGAGCTGACTGACTGACTAACGGACTGGTTTGTTTGTTTGTTGGTGGGTTGGCTGGTTGGCTGCACTACTGACTGACTGACTTGTTAGTTGGCTGGCTGGCTGACCGCCGACTGACTGTTTGTTGGCCGGCTGTTTGGCTGGCTAACTAACAACTGACTCTTTTGGTTGGCTGGCGGACTGGTTTGTTGGCTGGCTAGCTATTTGGTTGCTAGTGGGTATTATGGTAGCAGGTATCCTGTTTGTTGAGTTGCGTATTTGATTAGGAAATTACAGTTTTGTTTAATTATGAGCCCCCAGTATGACCCCCCAGTTAGGGTGACCAGACGTCCCAGTTTGACCGGGACAGTCCCGGTTTGGAGTTGTGTGTCCCAGGTCCCGAGCGAACCCTCTAGGGACACAAATATGTCCCGGTTTTGGCCACCCACTACATTGCGCCATGTCTATCAGGGTAAATATATGGAAAAGATGACGTTTACCTGCCACAATTAATGGCAGCCAGCGCTTGTATGGACAGTCTGAAGGAGTCAGTTGCGATTTGTCATTCCTCCCTCTAAAATTGATTACAATGCAGGAAATTGCATCTAAAAAATACAAATTTTCCTGGGGGAGGACCCCCAGACCCGCCCGCCAAATATTGTCCTTCAGTCACGCACGAAGTGTCCCGGTTTCAGACTACAAAAATCTGGTCACCCTACCCCCACTGGGGTCTATGCACAACGGTAAATGTAGTGTCATGTAGGAAACTGCAAATATCAAATGGACACAGTATTGCACACAGTGCAATTGCTTGTGTCTCTCTCTAGATACAAATAGTTCTGACTGTCAACTTAAGAAAGCAGTGTGACGAAGTGGTTCCATGCCACAGTGGTGTGTGTCCACTCCTGTCTGCATGTGATGACTAAGACATTGAACGGTCACACCGCCGGCGTTGAACGCGTGGAAAGATGTGGAAGTAATTGACTTTGTATGGGAGAGCAGGCGGCAGAAGCGTTAAAAGACGCAAAGCGTGTCTAGAGTCAAAAGCATCAAAAGCGTCAAAAGCCGAGGGCGTCATAAGTTGAACTTCATCTAAAAATATGTAATGAGCTCGGTGGCGGCAGGCGTCAGCCAATGGAATGTTCACATTTTTCTAAACACGAGCTTCGGTTGGTCGAGATTCTGGGTCAAACTCTTCAGGTTGAATCTTTTGCCTCGTTCAACGCCCCTGACCAGTGGTGTAGTGTTCTTTTCTGAAGTGGGTATACTGTATATATTTGCGCTATTCTGAATAATGGATCAATAAATTTTAAGTGGGTATACTGAAATCCCTGAAATTTAGAAGTGGGTATACTGTGTATACCTGCGTTCTACGTAGACTACACCACTGTGCTTTCCAGGCAGGAGTCAGCAGCGTTTTATCTCTTTCAACGCCGTCGGTGAGACCGCAGCATAAGGCATTGAGCGGTTCTGTTTCCCTCTTTTTAGCCCCTGCTTTGCTGCCCCAATAAGCTCTGATGTGCATGTCCAGGGATGACTTGGAACGGACACACAGACACACAGACACACACACACACACACACACACACACACACACACACACACACACACACACACACACACACACACAAACACACACACACACACAGACACACAGACACACATTTATTTCTTTATTTGGATTGACAGATATACAATGATCATGACACAATCCAAATTTGGTTTAAACGGAGTCCAATACAGCACTAGAATCTTCTGACACACACACACAAAAGCACACACACACACTCACACACACACACACACACACACACACACACACACACACACACACACACACACACACACACACACACACACACACACACACACAGACCCAAACACACACACACACACACACACACACACAGGCAGGATAACTTGGACCAGGGGCTCCAGACCGGTCTGCGTGTACCGTCCCGCTTCCCTCCCCAGAACCTGTTTTTAGCCGCGACGTGTCACTGCTGTTGGATTTATACCCCGTCGGGTATTTGTGAGAAAGGCAGCGATGCCGGCTTCCCAGGGGAACCTGTGTGTGTGTGTGTGTGTGTGTGTGTGTGTGTGTGTGTGTGTGTGTGTGTGTGTGTGTGTGTGTGTGTGTGTGTGTGTGTGTGTGTGTGTGTGTGTGTGTGTGTGTGTGTGTGTGTGTGTACATGCGTGTACATGCGTGCATACATATGCGTGTGTGTCTGTGTTATTGTCTCTGCATGTGTGTCTCATTCCCTTGGGATCACCATGCCCGTATATAGCACTCTGTCTGATCGAACCAGCTAGACAGTCGGGCAGACAGCCCTCTCCACTCTCCTCTGCTCTCCTCTGCTCTCCTCTGTTCTCCTCTCCCCTCCTCTCCTCAACTCTCCTCTCCTCTCCTCTCCTCTCCTCTCCTCTCCTCTCCTCTCCTCTCCTCTCCTCTCCTCTCCTCTCCTCTCCTCTCCTCTCCCCTCCTCTCCTCTTCTCTCCTCTCCTCCTCTCCTCTCCTCTCCTCTCCTCTCCTCTCCTCTCCTCTCCTCTCCTCTCCTCTCTTCTCCTCTCCTCTCCTCCTCTCCTCTTCTCACCCCCTCTCCTCTCTTCCTCCCCTCTTTTCTTCTCTTCTCTTCTCTTCTCTTCTCTTCTCTTCTCTTCTGCTCTGCTCTGCTCTACTCTTCTCTTCTCTCCTCTCCTCTTCTCTTCTCCCTTCTCCTCTCCCCTCCTCTCCTCTCTCCTGTCCTGACCTCTCCTCTCCTGTCCTCTCCTCTCCCCTCCTCTCCTCTTCTCTCCTCCCCTCCTCTCCTCTTCTCTCCTCCTCTCCCCCTCCCCTTCCCTCCTCTCGTCTTGTATCCTCTCCTCTCCTCTCCTCTCCTCTCCTCTCCTCTCCTCTCCTCTCCTCTCCTTCTTTCCCATCCTGGTCAGAGATGGCAAGATGCCATGCAGGACCAGAGTGAATGCAGTGTGTGTGTGTGTGTGTGTGTGTGTGTGTGTGTGTGTGTGTGTGTGTGTGTGTGTGTGTGTGTGTGTGTTGTGTGTGTGTGTGTGTGTGTGTGTGTGTGTGTGTGTGTGTGTGTGTGTGTGTGTAGTCTTGGCATGATGCCACACAGGGCCAGAGTGAATGCATGCTCCATATTTCCCATGGACAATGTTGTGGTCAAAATATGGATACAATATGTGTGTGTGTGTGTGTGTGTGTGTGTGTGTGTGTGTGTGTGTGTGTGTGTGTGTGTGTGTGTGTGTGTGTGTGTGTGCGTGTGTGAGTGAGTGCGAGTGCATCTGTGAGTGTGCGTGCGTGCGTGCGTGCGTGTCTCTGTGTGTGTGTGTGTGTGCGTGTGTGCGTGTGTGTGTGTGTGTGTTCCCAAATAAATGTAATAAAAGTGGTGTGGTGGACAAGCTTCTGTCAGTGTGTGGCTGACTGTGGCTGTTTTGCCCATCTAAAGCCATGCAGTGATTTAACCCATTGACTACCACTAACCAAAACCCAAACAAATGTCATGCCATTATGCATGTCAGTAGCCCCTTAATGCACGCCGTACCTCCAGTGGCACGCTGTAAAAGTCATTGAAAAGTTAACTACCATAGTACTACACTACAATGACAAAAGACAGGGCCTTCAGTAATACATTACGACTTGGTCATTGCCATTCTGGTAACATCAAATTTATAACGCAGTGTCTTAACGGGTTAACTAACCAACCACAGTCATGCCACCAAATGAACCATTTACGCAAAAAGAACACAATTACTCCCCCAGAGTCATGCCATCAACACATCTAAACAACCAAATTGACGTACATAGTATGTACATGGTCGACACGAACAATGCAAGCTAACGCGTTATTTACATATATAGACATTCTCTGCATCTACGCAAGTATCGGCACCAATGGTAATGCTATCCATCAATGCTGGATGCTGTGTGTATGCTGCATTGACCTATTCTCCTGGAGCGACACACATGCTGCATTCAAGCTCATCACATTTGAGATTTATTTTTGTAAATTAAAAATGTGGGTATATTGAAGCTGAATGAAAAATTTCTAATGCAAGACGAAGGTCTTAGCTTTTAAAGGGCAACTCCTGTGAATTTCAATATGCTGTTGTATTGCTCATGCTACCCTTGACTTGTCAGTACCTGTGATGCCACATTTTTTGGCTCAGCCCTTTCCGAGATATGAGCTATTCTAATGGGGGCAACTTTTGTTTACATTTCAAAAATTTTTTTTTTAATTTATTCCCAAAAACATCCAAAAGGTTATGCAACATCAGCAGACAGCTAGCAAACAGTGATACCTTTTGGGAAAATATTTGGAGTAGGCCTATGCTCATTTTTTCAAAAAATGTAAACAAAAGCTGCCCCCATTAGAATAGCTCATATCGCGGAAAGGGCTGAGCCAAAAACTGCGGCGTCACCAGATACTGACAAGTCAAGGGTAGCGTGAGCAATACAACAGCACATTGAAATTTGCAGGAGTTGCCCTTTAAGTGCAACTCATTTTATATTAAAAAAGGAAGAAACATCTGGTGCCACAAGGATGTCTTTTTTCTGTTATTTATTTTTTCAATGCAATCAAAATAACATTTTGACATGCGTCTTTGTCAGAGTCCTCACCTGTGAAAGGGAGCAGTGCGGCAGGACGGTACCATGCTCAGGGGACCTCAGTCATGGAGGAGGATGGGGGACAGTAGAGTACCATGCTCAGGGGAGGATGGGGGACAGTAGAGTACCATGCTCAGGGTACCTCAGTCATGGAGGAGGATGGGGGACAGTAGAGTACCATGTTCAGGGTACCTCAGTCATGGAGGAGGATGGGGGACAGTAGAGTACCATGCTCAGGGTACCTCAGTCATGGAGGAGGATGGGGGACAGTAGAGTACCATGCTCAGGGTACATCAGTCATGGAGGAGGATGGGGGACAGTAGAGTACCATGCTCAGGGTACCTCAGTCATGGAGGAGGATGGGGGACAGTAGAGTACCATGCTCAGAGTACCTCAGTCATGGAGGAGGATGGGGGACAGTAGAGTACCATGCTCAGGGTACCTCAGTCATGGAGGAGGATGGGGGAGAGTACCATGCTCAGGGTACCTCAGTCATGGAGGAGGATGGGGGACAGTAGAGTACCATGCTCAGGGTACCTCAGTCATGGAGGAGGATGGGGGGCAGTAGAGTACCGTGCGTAGGGTACCTCAGTCATGGAGGAGGATGGGGGGCAGTAGAGTACCGTGCGTAGGGTACCTCAGTCATGGAGGAGGATGGGGGACAGTAGAGTACCATGCTCAGGGTACCTCAGTCATGGAGGAGGATGGGGGACAGTAGAGTACCATGCTCAGGATACCTCAGTCATGGAGGAGGATGGGGGACAGTAGAGTACCATGCTCAGGGTACCTCAGTCATGGAGGAGGATGGGGGACAGTAGAGTACCATGCTCAGGGTACCTCAGTCATGGAGGAGGATGGGGACAGTAGAGTACCATGCTCAGGGTACCTCAGTCATGGAGGAGGATGGGGGACAGTAGAGTACCATGCTCAGGGTACCTCAGTCATGGAGGAGGATGGGGGACAGTAGAGTACCGTGCTCAGGGTACCTCAGTCATGGAGGAGGATGGGGGACAGTAGAGTACCATGCTCAGGGTACCTCAGTCCTGGAGTAGGATGGGGGACAGTAGAGTACCATGCTCAGAGTACCTCAGTCATGGAGGAGGATGGGGGACAGTAGAGTACCATGCTCAGGGTACCTCAGTCATGGAGGAGGATGGGGGACAGTAGAGAACCGTGCTCAGGGTACCTCAGTCATGGAGGAGGATGGGGGACAGTAGAGTACCATGCTCAGGGTACCTCAGTCATGGAGGAGGATGGGGGACAGTAGAGTACCATGGAGGAGGATGGGGGACAGTAGAGTACCATGCTCAGGATACCTCAGTCATGGACATGGCTGCTGCTAGACATAAGCAGAGTATGCAGAGTGCTTGGGACACCAACCTGTGCGTAGGGCACCAACTACTTTGCCCTCAAAATGGGGTCCTCTCACATTCAGATTTTTTTTTTTTTAAATTACATTATAAAACATAGGCTATATCTATTTGTTGGTAGATTGTTGTTTTTATTATTTAATTATGAGGGGGGCATCCAAAACCTTAGCAGCGACCCCACTCATCGAGGAGGATGGGGGAGAACTTGCACAGCCAAGGAAAGTTACAACCACAGAAAAAACTGTCAATGGAAATGACATGTTATGTTATCTGAATTAAATTCCCTCTGAGTAGCAGTGTGAGTGTTTCTCTCTCTCTCTCTCTCTCTCTCTCTCTCTCTCTCTCTCTCTCTCTCTCTCTCTCTCTCTCTCTCTCTCTCTCTCTCTCTCTCTCTCTCTCTCTCTCTCTCTCTGTGTGTGTGTGTGTGTGTGTGTGTGTGTGTGTGTGTGTGTGTGTGTGACGCTATACAGTATATACTTCAGCAGTTGTGGGTTAAAGGTCATGGTCGGCTCGGGCTAGTGGTCTCTTTGGCTTCATTCCCAGACGCAGATACCCAAACACACACACACACACACACACACACACACACACACACACACACACACACACACACACACACACACACACACACACACACACACACACACACACACACACACACACCACACACACACACACACACACAACACACACACACACACACACACACCACACACACACACACACACACACACACACACACACCTTGCTTAC
>NW_026945822.1:7500-10000 GCF_034702125.1 Engraulis encrasicolus | reverse complement strand
TCTCTCTCTCTCTCTCTCTCTCTCTCTCTCTCTCTATCCTCCCCTCTCTCTCTCTCCCTCTCTCTCTTCTTACCCCCCTCTCTCCCTCTCTCTCCCCCTCCCCCCCCCCCTCTCTCTCCCTCTCCTCTCCCTCTCTCTCTCTCCCTCTCTCTCCTCCCTCTCTCCTCTCTCTCTCTCTCTCTATCCCTATCTCCCTCTCTCTCCCTCCTTCTCTCTCCCCCCCCCTACCTCCCCCCCCCCACCACCCCCACACCCCCCCACCACCTCACCTCCCACCCACCCACCCCCCACCCACCCCCCCCTCCCACCACACCCGAAACCCCCTACCACCCCCCCCCCCCCTCCCCCCCCCCTCTCTCCCCCCCCCCCTCTAGGCTGCTAACTCCCACAGGCGTACTCTGGAGAGGGAGGTGCAGGTGAGGACAGCAGCCATGGAGAGCTTCGACCAGATGAACACCAGCCTCATATCAGCCAACATCAACCTACAGGTACACACACACACACACACACACACACACACACACACACACACACGCACGCATGCATGCACACACACACGCGCGCGCACACACACAGCAGCCATGGAGAGCTTCGACCAGAAGACACACACACACACACACACACACACACACACACACACACACACACACACACACACACACACACACACACACACACACACACACACACACACACACACGCACACACACACACACACACACACACACAGCATGGAGAGGTTCGACCAGATGAACCAGCCAACATCAACCTACAGATACACATTTGTCTTTTTATTTAAACTTACTATTTATTATTCATTTATAAATCACTATTATCCAAGTAAATCATTATTTCAACATTCCAAATTGTTGTTGCATATTGTTTTATACATATGCAGTAGGCCTATACTCATGAAGACTGCCCAGTGCTGCAATGAATGAAGAATGAATGAATGAATGTAAAATATTTGGATAATTAAAAAATAGTGGACGTACAAGATTTCTGCTGGACAGCAAGGATATATAACCAATCTCCAAAGATCCTCTTGATGTCCCCTGAATGGAAATGGGATTTATTTTAAAACGCTTGTTTTATCTGAATTCATTATATTATTGCAAGTAGTGTGCATGTAGTACACTCAAAAAAATAACTCATTGGATTAACTCAATTTTATTGAGGGCAGATTTTCCACATATTGACATTGGGTAGTCTCAACCCAACGATAATACCTCCATGGAACACGATGTAATTGAGTTGGTTGAACCCATCTTCATTAAATTTAGCCACAATAACCAAAATACCCCGGTGTAACACGATGTAATTGAGTTGGTTGAACCCATCTTCATTAAATTTAGCCACAATAACCAAAATACCCCGGTGTAACACGATGTAATTGAGTTGGTCAAAGTAGTCAATAGTAGCATGTGCACTATTTCGTGCGCAAGGTTTTTTGTTTGTGAAACCCATACCGGGGCACAGCAGGCCAATACCCTGGCACGTGTCCCTGTAAAATATATCTGGCGATGTCCCAGACGAGGTCCCAGACTATCTCCGCTGTGAGCCATAGAAACACACACACACGCACGCATGCACGCACACACACACACACACGCAGACACACACACACACAGTAGCCCAGTAGTACTGATTTATATTTCGCAATGAATGAATGAAAGAATGAAAATATTTGTCTAATTAAAAAATAGTGAAGGTACAAGATTTCTGCTGGACAGCAAGGTTATATAACCAATCTCCAAAGATCCTCTTGATTTTTCCTGAATGGCAATGGGATCTATTTTAAAAAGCTTGTTTTCTCTGAATTCATTATATTATGCATGTGCACTATTTCGTGTCCCTGTAAAATATATCTGGCGATGTCCCAGACGAGGTCCCAGACTATCTCCGCTGTGAGCCATAGAAATGCATACCATTTCAAACTGACTGCAAAGTTATGTTGGATTTCAATCGTTGTTGGTGAGATTTTGAAAAGTCATTACATCTACATTACCACTCAAGGAAAAGAATCACCCTCACTACCACCAAACGAGACCCAGAATCACCCTCACTACCACCAAACGTTTTATTAGACAAACAGAAGCCAAGCAGTTTAGCCAGATTGGGCAGTTTCCTGCCCAAACGGGCTGCTTAACCCCTTAAGACGCGGCTTTATACATTTGTTGTTACCAGTATGGTACTGACCAAGTTGTGGTGCATTACTAAAGGGCCTGTGTTGTGTCACAGTATTGTAGTGCTATGGTAGTTACATTTCAATGACTATTACAGCGTACCACTGGAGGTACGGTGCGCATTAAGGGGTTAAGGAAAGCCGTCTGTGGGTAAAAATGGGCAAAAAAAAATATCATTCTCATCTGGCAACCCTGAGACTGTTGTGGTTGCAGCTTATGCAGTTTTGTGGATATTTTGTGATACTGAATCGATTGTGTTTGTGTGTATACAACTTATTTGATACACTTTGTTCAGAGATGCATATTTCATAAAT
>NW_026945822.1:0-2500 GCF_034702125.1 Engraulis encrasicolus | reverse complement strand
CAATGAGAAGCAAGTTAGATGTCTCGACAGTGAACAGATTTTCGCTTTTCTAGTTTCCCTTATTGTCAATATCTGTTATGAGACTGATAGCATAAGATCTAACTCTTTGTGAATGCTTTGGAGAGATATGACCCACTGAAGTTTTGGTGATCGAAAATCACACACGTTTATGTTTTCATTTGTTCTGACCTCATGGCGGGCCAAATGCTTGCCATGCCCGGGCCAGATTTGGCCCGCGGGCCTTTGTTTGACATCCCTGCTCTAAGGTGTTCCCACAACGTTGGGAGCAAGGACTTTTAAGGAATGGGATGACAGCTAAGTTCATGCATACACAGGCTGGTGATTACTATAGTTTTGGTAATGAAGTGTATGTTGTGCCCCTTGCGTAGGCTGGTGATTACTTTTGTTTTGGTAATAAAGTGTATATTATGCCCCCTGTAGGAGAAGAACCATCTGCACCTGAAGTTGCAGGAGGCAGAACAGAAACTGCAGCAGCTGAGCACCATGAACCATAGAGACCCTGCTGTTATCAAGAGGTGACACACACGCACGCACGCACGCACGCACGCACGCACGCACGCACGCACGCACGCACGTACGCACGCACGCACGCACGCGCGCACACACACACACACACACACAAAAACAGAGGCACCAATGTGAAGTGTGATATCCCAGTAGGGAGTGTGTAATATTACGTGTGATAAGTGAAGTTTCCCTAAAAGGCGTGATATTAGAGCTGGTGTGTAACATGAGATTGGGGTGTGTACAGCTTTGGAATTGCTTTACTGTAAGTACTGTACATTTGGATGTATTGCCGTACAATGAAGTTGTAAGGTGCACAGTGTAAATTTATTAGCAGTTTCTTTTCAGACCTAATGCTGCCCATTCACAAATGTAACCTTTTTCATGAAAACTTAACACCACCATGAAATCCATTATGACTGGGAAAATTGCACTTTTCATACATATATTTATGTGTCTGTGTGTATGCGTGTGTGTGTGTGTGTATGTGTGTGTGTGTGTGTGTGTGTGTGTGTGTGTGTGTGTGTGTGTGTGTGTGTGTGTGTGTGTGTGTGTGTGTGTGTGTGTGTGTGTGTGTGTGTGTGTGTGTAGGGAGCGTCAGCTTGAGGAGGAGTCCTCAGACCTGAAGGAGCGTATTAAACACCTGAATGACATGGTCTTCTGCCAACAACGCAAGGTCAAGGGCATGATCGAGGAGGTACACACACACATGGGCGCACACACACACACACACACACACACACACACACACACACACACACACACACACACACACACACACACACACACACACACACACACACACACACACACACACACACACACACACACATACGCATGCACACACACACACACACACACACACATGGGTGCACACACACACACACACACACAAGCATTTGCTAACCCTTTGACTTCCCGCTCAGTTTATCATTTCTTTCCTTGTCTCTCTCTCTCCCCCAATCTCCATTTCTCTCTCTCTCTCTCTCTCTCTCTCTCCTGTTCTCTCTCCCTCTCCCCCTCCTCCCCTGTTCTCTCTATCCCCCTCTCCCCAGGTTGAGCATCTGCGTGCGAAGGTGGCCCAGAAGGATGCCTTCATCTCCGACCTGCTGGACCGACTGGCCATCGTGGAGTGTGAGGTAGAGTACAGCACAGGAGATAGATAGATAGATAGATAGATAGATAGATAGATAGATAGATAGATAGATAGATAGATAGATAGATAGATAGATAGATAGATAGATAGATAGATAGATAGATAGATAGATAGATAGATAGATAGATAGACAGACAGATAGATAGACAGATAGATATAGATAGATAGATAGATAGATAGACCGATAGATAGACAGATAGATAGAAGGATAGATAGATAGATCCTCATTCACAAGATTCACAAGGATAAATCAATAATAATATGAGACTACTGTAGCCTATATGCATTGGTTTACATGTGATATTTGCTTAAACAGAAAGACAAGAAATATGCGCACACATCAGCAGTGCACTGTAGGTGCTGCACCAAGCTGAAAAGAAACAATTGTACCAGAGAGAGTAGAGAGAGAAAGGGTTTCCATTGGGCCGCATTTGTTTCCTGGTGTCCTATTATTTGGCCCCCCCTTAGGCAGACCTAGGCAGACCAAAGGACTGTTCTATTCAATGTAGGAGCATTATGACACGGCCCTTTAGGCAGACCGGAACCTGGTCGCGTTAGGTGCCCATAGAAACCTATTATGTTGGCATATCTCTATACTTAAAGAATCTCTGATTGAAGTCTGCAACACTGATCAATGCCCACAAAATTTCAAACACCTAATGACAGGACGTTTCAGATGCTCCAAAATGGCATGCCATTTTGATGTAGGACTAAGCACCCGCAACATTGGCCATTAACTTTTTGGGAGCATTGATCAGTGTTGCAGACATGTATTATACTGTTTGTATTATACATAGGCAGCCACTACTCACAGATCTT
>NW_026945821.1:22500-25000 GCF_034702125.1 Engraulis encrasicolus | reverse complement strand
TCAATCTCTCTGAAATGATTTCAGAAACATTGCTGTCGAAATTTGGAAAGGTTTTAAAAAGCATGCAGCTTTCAAGGAACATTTCTGTAACCTTGATGCGATGTGGCGGAGATTTAGAAAAGCGAGGAATTAGCTGACATGTCAGCCATAGCTCCGTAAGATATGCTGGAGTTATTAATAATGAACTGCGTTACGGTGGCGATATTGCTGGCTAGTTCTGGATGCTAACAGGAGGGGAGTGTGGAAGTTCCAGCTTGGAGAAAACAGACGTAATTGGACAAAAGACATCGCACTCTACTCATAGTAAGTCAACATTAATTGTGTGTGTGGTGTGTTGGGTGCGCGCGCGCGCGCTTGTGTGTGTGATGGCAATTGGAACTATTGCTACTACTATGCCTCAGTTGGTTGGTTTGGAATTCCCCCGCCGTGGTATTTTGTTTTGTAGCAATTCAGTTTGAGATGCTGTGACCGCCGTCCTCACGCAGTGCACAGTTGGTGGTGTGGGGGCGGTGGTGGCATTTGGGCAAAATGATACACTGCAACAATCGTTACTGTCTATTTTTTTATTGTGTCGATGTAGATAACTTTTGATCTGTGTTTACCACGGCAATTGGTCTGGGTAGAGAGAGAGAGATGAGGAAGAGAGCGAGTGAGAGACGATTTGAAGAGAGAGGAGATTGAGATGGGGCGAGAGAGAAGGAAGATTGAGAGAGAGAGAAGCATTTGATGCCCTTGTGTAATTGATTGATGTGCATGTGAAGGATTGAAATTGTTGGGAATATGTAAACCATTAAATGCTGTTCTAAAAGTCTAAAGCAAAACTTGGCCCAAGGCCACATTATGTTTCAGGAGGTTCTTCTGACTGTTGTAGAGAGCTTTAAGTTTTTGAATTGTGGTGTTCTGTGATTTACAGAAGCTGCTGTGAAGCTAAGCATCTCTATGCAAGGCTATTATTATTATTTTTCAAGGGGGGAGGGGAGATGGGGCGGGAGGGGTACAGACTTTGGGTGGGCCCGGTGGGGCCGATGGGCCCCCGCCGTAGCTAACTTCGCCTTAGGCCGCACCACAAATGTGCTAAGTCCGCCCCTGTGTGTGTGGGTGTGTGTAGTGGTGTGTGTGGTGTGTTTGTGACTGCGCGCTTGCGGGTGCGTGTATGTGTTTTGGGGTGTGTGTGTGGACCGCCATTCAGTTTGCAACACTTCCCCATTGAAACGCATTAAAACGCTTTACTGAAGCCAAGGCACAACACACAAACACAGCCACACACACACAGACAAACACAGGCACAGGACAACACACAATGCGCACCACACACACACAGCATACGACCACACAGACTAACTCCCAGGGACAGTACAATACCACAGCACACCATGAGGACAGACACACACACATGCAGGGGCCAATATCGTGCACAAAGATGAACCAGCACCACACACACACACACACCACACACACCAACACCGACAAACACAGCACACCACACACACACAGACCACACACACACACACACACACGACACACATCAACGAAGTGACAGACACACAACTACAGCACAGTGTGCGCACACACACGCAACACCCACCACACACACACACACACAACACACACACACACACACACAAAGCCAATATAGAAATGGCAATCATACATATAGACACAAGCCAACTACGAAAACAAAGTTGATGGGAGGGCTGCATTAGAAAAGAATGTGAACGAAGGAACAGACACACACACACACACACACACACGCACGCACGGCAGTACGCACACGCACCACGCACAGCACACGGCACACCACACACACACACCACATACAAGTACACACCAAATGTGAGAGAGAGGGAATTGGGGCGAGAGCAAGAAGGAGAGGGGGAGTCCCGAGGGGAGAGAACTGGAAGAGAAGAGCTGAGGGGGGGCTAAGCGTCAAACGAAGGCATATTTCATATTTCAATCCGAAAACAATCTTGAAGAGAAAAAAAAAATTGGCCCGGCAACATGCTGTTGTTTGCCTTTAGTCTGGAACACAGGAATGGGGACTGGAAAAACACAACACGCTCCACGCACACAAGCACGCACACACACACACACCACACAACACACTCACACAACACAGCACTAACACACACACACTCTCACACCAAACACACACACACCCACAACACACACACACACACACCACACACGCACACACACACAAACACACAGTAAATACACAAGGCGCGCACACATAGTAACTACACACACACACCACACACATACACACACACACGACACACAACACACAGCACACACACACACACAGACCACGCACACACATTACGCACACATCTGGACACAGGAATGACAAATCTTTCTGCAGGGGGGGGGTGGGGGGTGGGGTGAAGCACGCAGGCAATCGTTCTGCCTCTCACACACTCTCCTCTAGCGTCCTCCCTTTTCCCTTCCTCTCCCACCATCTCTCCTATCTCTCCTTCTCTCCGTGTCCGCTTTCTCACAC
>NW_026945821.1:0-20000 GCF_034702125.1 Engraulis encrasicolus | reverse complement strand
TTTGTGTTCTGCATGCCGTTGTTTGTGTGTGTGTGTGTGCATGTGTGTGTGTGTTGTGGTGTGTGTGTGTGTGTGTGTGTTGTGTGTTGTGTGTTGTGTGTGTGTGTGTGTGTGTGTGGGTTGTGGTCTGTGTGTGTGTGTGTGTGTGTGTAAATGCTGTGTGTGTTTTTTGCATGTGATGCGGTTGTCTGTCAAAATGTATGACATTTTTATGTATATGCACATGTATATTCGCATTCAGTGTTGTGAATGGCATTTTGTAATCATGTTATACATTGTGTGGGTGTATGTGTGTTTGTCCGTGTTTGTGTGTGTGTCCGTGTTTGTGTGTGGGGGTGCGTTTGTATGTGTGTGTTTGTCTGCTCTGTGTAAGTGTGTGCTGTGTGTGTCTGAGTGTGGTGTCTGTTGTGTGTGTGTGGTGTGTGTCCGGCCGTGTGTGTGTGTCCGTGTGTCCGTGTGTTCCGTTGTGTTTAGTGTGTGTGAGTGTGTGTGTGTGTGTGTGTGTGTGTGTGTGTGTGTGTTTGTGTGTGTGAGTGTCGTGCGTTGCATGCGTACGTAGTGTGCGTTGCGTACTGCGTACGGGTGTGCGTGCGTTGTGTGTGTGTCTTTTCTCTGGCGAAGCGACACACAGCCTTCTCGTAATTGTCACACTGCGTTTCCTGAATGACAGCAAGTTGTGAATGTGTGTGTGTTTATTGTGTGTGTTTTTTGTGGGTGTGTGTGTGTGTGTGTGGGTGTTTGTGTGTGTGTGGGTGTGTTTGGGTGTGTGTGTGTGTGTGTGTGGTTGTGTGTGTTGTTTGTGTGTAGCGTTTCATGAGAGACAGCGAGTGTGTGTAATGTGTGTGTTTGCGGTGTCCAGATGTGGTGTATCTCTTTACTGTCTCCAGGGCCCACCGTAAACACACACACACACACACACACAACACACACTCTACCACACACACACCACACACACACACACAACACACACACACACCAACCCACCACGCACACCACACACACCACAAACTCACACACACACAACACACCACACACACTTGCTTGGGGTGTTATCAGAGTCATGCTGGCGTGCAAGAAGGTTCTGGCACAACTCCCACTCCCGCTCAACTCTCAGTAGAAGCACAGGCAACACACACCACACCACAACACACACACACACACACACACACACACACACACACACACACACACACACACACACACACACACACACACACACACACACACAACCACAGAAAACCACAGATGGCTGGTTGGATTGTGGAACCCTCCACCACTGCTCTGGCCTCTCCAACTAAATCACACACACAACACACAACCACACATCACACACACCAACACACACACTCACACACACACACCCACACAACACACACAACACCAGTCCGGCTAAAAATCACCCTTAGTCATGGGACCTCCACACACCACTAATGGCAGATGACAGCTGACCCAAAACAAGCAGGCTAGGCTAGCTGGCACAACACACCACAACACCCACACGGCACGCCACACACACACTACACACGCACGCACGCACACACACAACAAGCCCAATACACACGCACGCGCAAACACACACACACACACAAAACAGTCTATGACGAAACTAGTTCTATGAGGCCTGATTCAAACTTACCATGAAGAGAGAAAGAGCTACAAAAGCAGAAAGAGAGAGAGAGGGGGGGAGTGAGAGAGTGAGAGAGAAAAGGAGGAGAGAAGAGGAGAGAGAGAGATGAGAGAACGAGAGAGAGAGAGAGAGAGAGAGAGAGCAAGCAGCAAGATGAAACGAAAAAATTAGCCATTGGACTGAAAAGCATGTGGTTATCCATTTAGAGAGCAGAAAGGATTTTGGAAGTCGTTCTCAAGGACACTTTGGTGGTCCGTCCATTAAGCGCTCGAACAAGGTGGAGAGAGGGAGGGGAGTCACACAACACACACATTACAGTAGTACATACACACACCAACACCACACACACACTACACACACACCACACCACTACACACACACCAACCACACACACAACAAACATCACACACACGCACACACACACACACACACACACACACCATCACTCACTCACTCACTCACTCAGCTCACTCACTCACTCACTCATCACTCACTCACTCATCACTCAACTCACTCTCTCCTCCCTGAAAACTCCCTCATCTCCAGGTGGACGGAGAGTTTGCGGTTGCGGATTAGAGAAACAGGAAGGAGAGGTCTGGAGACAAGGACAAAAACAGTGCGGCAGCCTTGCTTGATGAGTGGACATACGCCAGGGCCCGGGCTTGGGATGCTGACGTACGTGAGTTATACACTTTCTGTGAGACCATTTGAACTTTACCTTAAACTTGAAAATTACCTTAATACCCCTTTTAAAATCAAAGGGCTTGTGCGACCCTCCACGGATCTTTGGATGACCCATTAGGTGGGTTGGGACCCATATGTTTGCTTTATGGTATATGTGTGTGGTTAGAGTACGGGTGTGTGTGTGTGTGTGTGTGTATTGTGTTTTGTGGCGATAGCTATAACACCGGCGTAGGTTTATAAATGATATGGTAGTGACATGTCATCACGGCCAATATTTGGGGAAGACAAAATAGTTCCTACCATTATTTACATTTTATTTCAATTACTGTATTTTTGTTAACCTGTTTTGCGTTCTACTAGTTGCCAGTAGCGGGGATAGGAGATGCTTGATGGCAAGAAAAGTACATGAAAAGATTTTACGCGCACACACACACACACACACACACAACACACCAACTATTCTCGATCTCAGCTCTCAGCTCATTGAGTGTGAGGGTCACAGGTTCATGAGAGGCTGCAGAGAGAGGCTCGCAGAAGAGGCAGCTGCATCCACGCTGCTTTCAAACCACACCACGCCCACAGAAGGTGACCCAGAAACCGCTAGGGGTCTTAGGTCACAGATCGGAGGGGAAGTGAGCTACACAGATGGATAGACCAACACCAGCACACAACAAGATCCACAGTCAGTTTTGGTGCGCATATGTATGTGTTGAATGGTTGTAGGTGTGTGGGTGTGGGTGGCTGTGTGCTCTCAGCTTGGCTTTGATTTGTTTACTCGTTTTCTTAAAACCCCCCTCTGGTTCTTCCCTCTCTTTTTCTCTCTCTGTCCCCGCCTTCCCTTCTTCTCCATCCTCCCTTTTCTTCGTGTTTACTGCCAGCCCCATTTGGTGGGTGAAAGCTGTTTATGTGACACTAGGTCTTTTTATCGCGTTACTATTTATTGTACAGTTATTCCTTTACATTAACCTAACCTTAACCTAATTATATATCACGATTATATTATCTGGACCCGACCGGCACAGATTTCATTCATATTGCTGTGCCTGTTTTGTGAGCAAGGTAGTGAGAGAAATTAATAAAGAAACAAAAACACCTGCATTGCAGGTGTTGTTCATGACATTGCAGCGCTATGTTTGGACAAGGGAATGGCATTTTGATATCTATTTTTTTGATATTCAATTTTTAATTTTTAATTTATGATATTCATATTTCTGAGGGTTACTTGTATTCCATGCTGTTTGTGTATTTGTAGAGCCAGAAAAGAGCTGTTCAAATTACACACTGACATTTTTTTGTGACTTACACTGATGATATAATCAAGGCTGAATGCATAGTGTTTTCCTACCCATATGGTAAACTTTGCTAGTCTGTTTCTCCCTTAATACTGTAGTCCAGAAATTCACCCAAATGCAGTTCTGGGGTGCTACCTTGCTACTAAAAAGGCACAGCAGTCTGATTTAAAATCTGTGCCGGTCGGGGAGGGTCGGGTCCCAAAGTGTTGATTTCACGAGAAATGACCTGCTTTAGGGGTGTCACGGTATGAAAATGTAACTCATGATTATTGTTGCCAAAATGATCACGTATTTCGGTATTATCACAGTAATTTGAAAGTTGTGTTGTTATAAGGTTCAGAAGCATTGATAGTCTGTACAAAGATATAGTAAAATGATTTTTCCTTCCATTTAAAATATTAAGACAAAAATATCAAATCAAAACTGTTTAATTATAGGTACAATACATTGCATTTCTTGTAATTCTGAATTTATGAGAAGAAATGGACACGGATTGGATGTCAGGTAGACATTAAATTGATTCAGGAGATTCATAATTATTCAGTATGAATTAGTTGTTACACAGAGAAGGTGTGGGCCTCTGTGGCAGCTATCAGATAATTGGATAGAGGTTGGAAAAAGGCTAACGGTGTTACAGGTGTACGGTTGTTGTGGCTACTCAGTATTGTACTGCACAAGTGTCAGGGATGAACCGATTCCAACTTTTTGAAAACCAGATACCAAGTTGGAGTAAAGTAATGTGTGTACTTGCCGTATGACGGCACGATACGATACCTTTTACCACCAAAAATACAAATGAAAATAAATGCATGCCTTGTTTTTTTTTTCCACCTGTGATATTTTTTATTGTCCATTTCAAGTAGATTTAAATGTTAGTAAAATGTATGAGGAGGCACTTTTTTTCCAAGCTGGCTTTTCAAGTCCCAGAAACGTGACAAGATTTTGCATTGTTTTGTGTGAATAGCAGTATTGTTCCTGGTATCGGCAAGTGCTTGACGAGTCGAGTACGAGTTTAATGGCAGTATCGGTGCATCCCTACAAAGTGTGCTTGGTAATGTCACCCAGGCGAGAGTTAGAGCTAAGGATGCACCACACACCCTACACTTCAAAATTGATTTTTCTTCCCACTTTTCATGGTGTTTCTCTCTGTCGCCTGATGGCTTTTGGTTTCGGGCAGGTATTCATAGCTGTTAGGTCAGTTTGTACTGGCAGCTGGCAAGGGCAGGATGTGTGTCAGACCGATGGAAGCCTAGACAGGAAAACTGCGTATGCACATTAGGTCTGTGACATCAGTCAGATTCCATCACCAGCATTCAGCCATTATCAGCTTAGTCCATAGGCCAGACCAGGTACCGGTACCATCTGTTTATCGTGGAAATGGTGAAAAATACTATGTTTTTGTCTGTTCAGAAAGCTCCTATGACCCCTTTGTTTTTCAAGGGGCTTCGACAATGTTCTTACACATTCAGTGCCTCCATAAATATGGCACCCTGGTTGAGATGGTGTTAAAAGACCTTTAAAATAAATTCAGTGTTATTGCAGAAGAATACTGTCACACTGAAAATTGAAGGAAAATGTAGCCTTCAAACTCAAATGAATTGTAGAACATAAAAAAATCCGCTGACTAATAAAATAATTATTTTTCATTAAATCACCTGTTTCCACAGATTTATTGGCACCCTTAACAATTTCGGGAAATAAGTATTAATTGAAGCATTTCTGTCATTTCTACCGTAGTTTACAAAGTTTACAGAGTATGTAGGAACATTTAATTAGTAATTCATCACTTCCTGTTTCCTGGGGTTTAATATGACGTGACCACCGAGGCCATTTCTCTTATCCACTCTTAAACATGGGGGAAAAGACAAAGGAACACAGCATAACAGTGAGCAGATGGTGCGTCGACTTCACAGGTCAGGCAGAGGCTACAAGGAAGATTGCACTCAACTGCAGCTTTGCCCATTCCACTGTGGGGGGGGGGAGAGAATAAATGCAAGAAGTTCAAAATAAAACTGGAAAACAGTGGTAAAAACAAGCTGGACGAGGACCCAGTTTCTTGGCCACCTCGCACAGGTGAGGTGGATGGTAAAGAGAAAATCAAAAGATCCTCTAAAGCTCACTTGTTACAGAATTACTACAAATGGTAGCATCCTGGGTCCACATGTCTCCAAATCAACATCAGCGCTGTCTACACGCCAACAAGCTGTTTGGAGGATGCACGGAGAAACCTTTCCTCATCAACAATATAAACGCAAGCGTCGGGAGTTCGCCAAGCGGTATTGGGGCTTCAACTGGGACAGTGTGTTTTGGTAAGATCGAGACCAAGATTGAGCTTTTTGGCAACAAAACACTGAAGTGGGTTCTGGCGTACCACGAAAGATGGCGCATTGCTGAAAAGCACCTCATACCCACTGTGAAGTTTTATGGGGGTGGGTCAGTGATTGCTGTGGGGTTGTTTCGCTTCCAAAGGCCCTGGGAACCTTGTTAGGGTGCATGGCATCATGAATGCTTTGAAATACCAGGACATTTTAAATCAAAACCTGTTGCCCTCTGCCCGAAAGCTGAAGGTGGGTCGTCACTGGGTTCCTTCAGCAAGACAATGACCCTAAACATATGGCCAAATCTACACAGAAAGAAATGGTTCACCAGACACAAAATCAAGCTCCTCCTATGGAATCTCGAGTCCCCTGACCCATGGGCGTAGATTGGGGTGTAGGGACGGTCGTGGGACATGTCACAACCTATATTCAAGGGATATTAAAATCGTCCCGACCAATTTTTGACATATTAATTAAAAAAAAGAATACTGAACGAAACTTTACATTTGATTAGTTTAATATTTCGATATACTATGCAGTGGTAGCATTCACTTAAAGAAAATTTTAAATTGTCTTAGTTAGTGAGCCGCTATGGGGTGCAACAAGCAGGGGATTGGAGGAAGCAGTGGTCCACGCTGGTTTGGTGTGAAAAAGTGAAACGCATCTGTCTCGTATTGGAATTAAACTCAAACGGCATACATGTTTTCCCTTCTGAATTTGACATGTATGAGCCTCAGAGATTACAAAAAAGAAAAGGACGACTGGAATAAGAAGTTATGATACGGCCTACCTCAACCTGTTAAGCCCTCCGGGGCCCCATAAGATTTCATCTTACACGTGTGGCATCGTTCGGTGTTTAGGTAAGATATGCGTTATCCTCCTCCCCTCCCTTGTCTTTTTGAGTGCAAGTTTTAAACGGTCTCGTTGTAGCCATCCCAAATTTAAAGCCTGTTCAGATGCAATAAAACATGGGAATGAATGAATGAGAGAGTCAGGGGAAGATGCTGGAGTTGCTGCCGTTTTGATTAGTTTGCTGTTAGCCTGGGGGCTATCCACACACCTCACACAATGCATGCCATAATTGCAAAAAACAATTTCATACTGTCAAACTAATCGAGAGCTAAATGCGAGTTACTGCTAGCTCATTTCGGTTGCCGCGTGCCGCTAGTGTGGCCGCATGTTATAAAAAGTTTGGCAAAAAGGGAATTAATTTCAAGTTTTAATTCCTCTGAACATTCTGAGAATAAAAGTCAGGTTTTAGATATTGTTAAGCAAAAACAGGTGTCGTTTATTCTCCCAGACAAAGGGGGCTCGGGTCTTGGTGGAGCTTTGCGTTTACAGCAAGGAGCCCAAGAGTGGCCCCTGGCCTAGCGACTTTTAAAGGAAGCCGCTGCCCTTTTAAAGTCAGATTTACGTATTCTTCTCTCTTCTCTCTCTCCTCTCTTCTCTCTCTCTCTCTCTTTCTCTATCCATTGTTTTGTTGTCCCCACAGGGCCCATTAGAAAATGCTTGGTCGTTGAAGCAATTTTGTTTAAATAAATGTTAAATAGAATTATCTGTGTTGAACATGTACCACTTACTGTTGCCTATAGCACTGTTTTGGAGAGAAAAAGGATATGAGCCCTGGTCTAATGTGCCACCTGGTTTTAAGAAACAGTCTTCTTTGCTTATAGGCCCTAAGTCATTATTGCGGTAGGCCGCATTAGGGCTATATTGAATGAGCCTAGATTAATTTTCTATAATACCAGTCAGATTAACCGAGATAAAGAATCTATGTAAATTTTTGTTTTTTATTTAATTTTTTGGGTTGAAGTTGTCCCTACCAAAGCTCAAGCCAAAAACCTACGCCCTTTGCACGCTGACCTCAACCCCATTGAGGAACCTGTGGGGTGAGCTGAAGAGGAGAGTACAGAGGAGAGGAACCCAGGTCTCTGGAATGATTTAGAGTGATTCTGCAAAGAGGAATGGCGGAAGATCCCTTTCTTTCTGTCTTTTCCCATCTTGTGAATAACATTATAGGAGAATTTTAGGTGTGTGTGTTTGGTTGGCAAAAGGGGGTTGTACAAAATATTTAACTCCAGGGGTTGCTAATAATTGTGACACACATTATTTGGACGTCAAAAATCATTATTTTCTTTATGTGGGATTTTTTTCCCCACTGAATAAATGCACATTGTATTGAAGTTTGGATTTTTCTCTTTTTTTCCATTAAGGTCCATATTATTTTAAAAAAAAAAAAATAATAATTTGGGAAGCTTAAAAAACACATCTCAAACCAGGGGGTGCCAATAATTATGGAGGGCACTGTAAATGAAAGATACGAAGGTAGCTTTAAAAACGATACTTACATAATCGGGTTTTCATGGGTGGGGGTGAGTTGTGCTGCATTGTATTTAGGTGAATAACCAGGCCTCTAAATTAGCACCGTCACACGTGGGTGAAATTTCATTTTGGGCTCGCAGAAAACCCTGTGACCTAGCCAATATGGTTTGTAACACTATTCTGAACGGTGAAGCAAAGCTGCTGCATGAACATTTTTGATATGAATTTTTTTCTCATGGCTATAGTTTTGCCATTGGATGCTGCACATTTATCCACCAGTTACTACAGTGTTCTATTTACTCAGATGAGTTTACTCAACTCTTCTTCTTCCATCAATAGGTGCTAATGGAATGGCTTATTTTCCATTGGTACCGAACAGCTAACATAGTCACTCTGCCATCAGGGTGACTTCGGGTAGCTTTTTATGTGCGTTTACTCACTCCACCCGCCCCTTTTTATTCTATGGTGAACACTCCCTCTACTCCATTTGCACATTCTCCATCAAACGTGACAATAACAGAATTACTTGATGTCAATGAATAGGATGTTGGCATCCTACAAATTTTTCAAGGTTAATATATGCTATCAATACATGCGATTGGCATGCTACTTCCATATGTCAAATGTTGAGTGAGAAGTATTGGTTAAGAGAACAGGATGGCTTATTCCTACAGAGGAAAGGAAGCCTTTCCTCCAAGAAATTGTGTCCAATCTGAAGTTGGTTTTCAGCCGCTGAATTTATCTACAGGACCGGGTTTATCTTACTATTGGGGGGATTGGTGGTTCTGTGTCCATTTAAACACAATGTGGATAACTGGACAAGATGTTCATGCCATTACTTTGCGCAACTGCATAGGCTACTGTTTAACCTGCCAGCATAAACTTGACTCTTAACTTGGAGGGTTTAAGGGTCTTCCATGTTGTTTCCATCATGTCTGGACCTATCTTGAAAACTGTTAACAGCATAGGCATTTTTGACAGCAGTGACATGGTAACAGTCCTTGACTATATGAAAAAAATAGAAGTGAAGAGCATTAAAAGTAAATGAACTGCTGACCTTTTTCACATGTTTTCAAGTTGTGGAAAGGAAACTAGCACTTTTCAACCACCGAGTGTGTCCCACACCTGGAACCCTAAGGTGAGATAAGCGGGGAGGGAGGAGAGAGAGCAGAGGGAGAGAGAGAAGAGAAGGCGAGAGAGGGAGAGAGAGGAGAGTGAGAGAGAGAATGAAAGAGATGGAGAAAGAGAGAGAGAGAAGAACAAGTAGAAGAAAACTTGAATCATAGTGGCAGAGCAAGTGAGAAAAGTAACTAAACAGTCCTCTGGTCCTTCTTCATTCAAATCTTCCATCGCATTATAGTTAGTGTATAGTACTGCACATGAAAAGGCCCTGATCTGCTTAAAATTACCACTGACCTTGATGCATATCCAGTTCAAGGGTTATTGGTGGTTCGTGGCCATGGCAGTGGGAGACGTGGTAACAAAAGCGTCCTCTGGCTTTCTCTGCAGGGAAAGCAGCGTAGGTTCAACTGGGTTAAGGCTAAGCGTGTGTGGAAGTGGGGTGAATTTGAATGGGGTGGGCAGGAGGGAGGTATGCTTTTCTTTTTCTGACATGATGAAAAAATATTTTTATTATGATACATTGGACCATGACTACATGCCAGCAAGTACAATATGTGCGCACCACACAAACACATAGGCCCATTGTATGCCTAGAAATCACATACTGTACTGTAGTGTGTGTGTGTGTGTGTGTGCGAGAGAGAGGCTCATCAAAGCCGGCCTCATCGTCTTGTTAGCTCCTGAGTTTCGCTTTCACTACCCCTCCGCCCCCCCAACTCACCCCCAGGGAAAAACACTGCTAACTTCCTTGCTTGTCGCCGCACTTTTGCCCTACTGAGGATTCTAAAAAACCTGGAGGGTCTATTTTACTCTCTTGTTCACACACCAATCACTAACGCACGCGCACGCCACGCACGCTACGAAACACACACAACACACAACACAGAGAGTTGTGTGTTTTCTTTTTTTTCCCTTCAAATTGCCTAAACATATTTCCAAATCTCACAGTCATTAAAAATTTGGACCTACTTAGCCTGGGAACAAAAATCCACCCCCACACATATACAGTGTTTGAATGAAAAAAAAAAACCCCCAAAAACCCCCCCCCCCCCTCCCCCCCAAAAAACACACACACACACACACACACACATATACACACACACACACCCACAACACACACAACACACACACACAAAATTTGACCTATGAATATACATCAGCACAATTTACTGGGACCAAGAAGCCAATTCATCATCATTTTTATCAATCAAAAACACATATAAAATGGAAAATCAAAGAAAAAAGAGACACAAAGGATGACACACGATGTGGAAAAAATGAGAGGAAAGGAGAGTTTTTAATCTGAAAAAATAGGAGGGGTTAGAATGTAACCTGAAAGAGCGACACACAAGACAATTAAGATTAACACAAAGGATTGCCTGGAGTCCGAATAAGATAGTTATACTATAAAGTCGGGCTTACACTGATGCAACTTTTTGCCCGATTTTGCACGATTGTCACTCGCAACAAGCTTTTGAGGTCTGGCCGATTATTTCTTGGTTCCAATTGTGGAGCATGGGGTATTGACAAGAGGATTTCCCCTCCCTCACATTGTGCAAATCGTAGCGGTGCAAAAGAAAATAGGGAACTGTTTTCAAATCCTGGTCGGTCCTTTGTGAGTAAAAATCGCAGAGTTAAAGCAGTGCTACGACATGATTTGACATTGTCATGCAAAAACTTGATTCGCTCGTGAGCGCGTCCTATCTCCCCTCAGGTGTGCTGGGTTTCCCTCTTCTTGCAGACCACAGGAAAACATGGCTGTCGTGTCGCACCGGGAAGCATTTGCTCCCTCGAATCAGACCTGTCGGATATTATAGGCTAGTGTGAGGACATGAGTCCTGGATGTGTGTGTGGAACTTTAAAAAACATTAATATTCCCCGGTGCAGTTTGGGTGAGGATGGACCTTTAACACCCCACGATTGGGACAATATCGCACAGTGTATGCCCGCTGTAAGTTATGTTATGGACGTGAGTCGTGACACAAACATACGTACACGCATGCATGCACAGACACACACAAACAAACACACACATACAAGCATGCACACCATTACATGCGAAAAAAAATCTGTGGTGTAATGTTTTTTGTGTGCTGGTGTGTGTGCATCTAAATTTGTATAGTGATTAATATTTCCGGGAGCATGTATGTGTTTGTTTGTGATGCACGCATACGTGTGGCGGTAAATGTAACTGTGTTTGTGTAGTGCGTGCGTAGTGTGCGTGTGTGGGTGCTTGTGGGGTGTGTTGTGTGAGAGAGGTCGAGAGAGAGAGAAGAGGAGTAGGTGTAAGAGAGAGAATATAGTGATTCCTTCTTGGGGCTGTGCATTCTGATCAGACATGAAGCCCCATGGATGTCTTAATTATTCCTCCCTCCAGCCTGACAACTATGATCAGACATAAGAGCACACCCACCTACCCACCCACACATGTGCATGCACGCAGGCAGGCAGGCGGGCTGGCGACAAAGACACTTAAACAAATTTGTTTGTCTCCACAGAAGTGTTGCGCAGATGTGCCATAGGTGGCAATCCCAAAGTTATTATAAGCATAATATGCCAAGGGACAAGGAAAAATCACAGCACACTGGTGGACTTCATTTTGCTGCTTTTTTATTTTTTTGTATTTTTCTTCAGGTTCAAGCGAAGCGCAAGCGAAACGCGTTGTTCACAAAATAAAAAAATGTAGCAAAATTAAGTCCACCAGTGTGCGGTGATCTCTTTCCTTTCCCCATTGGATTACTGATGGACTGCTCTTCAACAGACCTGGACACTGGCTGTGCATAGGAGCTACAGAATCTGTTGAGAAGCATTATATGCCAATTTGTAAAGATTATACGAAACTGCCATTGTTACGTAGGCAATGGCTTACTGGTTTTTGTATAGTCTTTTACGTGAACCAGTTCTCTGGCCCCCCCGATCTTTTTGCTTTTGTTGAAGAATATTCAGCTAATTGAGCTCATTCATCAATGGTTTATTTTAATCTCAAAGGGTGTCAAGGGCTCTTGTAAAGCAGGTAATCATGAATACTGTAAATCCAAATAATGCTGTTGTGTTACATTGAATGCAATCATTTAAATCATTTAAGCTCATTATTTATGTAAAAACGTTAATGGTCTCATTATGGTGAAAATTTTCCATGTGTAACTGTTTAATTATGACTTTTTTGGTGAACCTAGTCATCCACTGTTCTGGGCAATGATGCATTTCTATTTACATTGCTAATCTAAAATCAGGACCAGCTGTGAAGTCTTCTGCTTGAATACATATGTGAATGTTTTTTTCTCTGGAATTATTCTGTAGCAAAATATAGCAAATTTGAACTGAGTAGATTGTGTCTGAATGTGTGTGCTCTTGTGCCTTCTTGCTTATGATGCTTGATAGTACATGTGTGCATGTGTTTGCGTGTGGTTGTGTGTGTGTGTGTGTGGTGTGTTGTGGTTTGTGGTGTGTGTGTGTGTGTGTTGTGTGTGTGTGTGTGTGTGTGTGGACGTTGTGTGTGTGTGTTGTGTGTGTGTGTGTGTGTGGGTGTGTGTGTGTGTTGTGTGTGTATGTGTGTGTGCAGTGCGCGTTGTGGGTTTTTTCCTTGGCCTTCGTTATAGACTGTAAATCCATACTCTAGTTCTGGGCTACAGAAATAAAATGTCATGTTACCATTACCATGTCCTGAGGCAGATATATGTGTATGTCTACAGCAGCTAATCAGAGGATCAGCCCGCAGAACCTTCATTTTGACGTAGGCCTAAAACTTGGTTTACATTACATTACATTACATTACATTACATTACATTGCAAACATATTCTTATCTATTCTCTGCCTTTTTCCACAAAACAGACAAGGAAATTCCTTTTCTTGTCCCGTGACTGCTATTTAACGTGATCCTTCCTCAGGTCATATCAAGGGGGAACTAATTATCCAATGACTTAGACGGGTTTGTCTTGTATAATGGGGAGAGTAAACCTGATGAGAGGAGGAGTGAGAGAGAGCGAGAAGAGAGAGAAGAGGAAAGAGAGCGAAGAGAGACGGAGAGAGAGAGAGAACAGCGGAGAGAGAGACAGATGAGAGAGAGAAAGAAATGGTTGGGGAAGTGGTTGTGGTACAGTGTCGGAGCGTAAGTGTGTGATGTATGGTATTTAGACATGGCGCCCCCGCGTGAAGTGTGAATATTAAAACATGGTGGCCCAAAAGGGAAACAGGGCCAACCTCAACACCAACTCTTATCAGAGAGCTGAGTGAAGAGACTGGAGAGGAGAGAGTGAGAGGGAGAAAGAGGGAAAGTCTTGAAAATGAATGAGAGAGTGGTTTCAGAGATAAGTCCTATGTAAACGTTATAAATATAAGTCAAAAATTGAATATAAGATGAAATGGGACAAGGAGGGAAAAAGAGAGATCTGAAAGTCTCCCGTCTGTTAATCATTGTCGTGTACTGTATGAATTCAGAACAGCTGGTGATTGGAGTCACGCTCCACCTCTTCCCCACTTCTCTCTCACTGGGTGGCATAATATTTTGGCCAAGCAGCTGGGGGCTTCACACAGGAGCCCTGCTGACAACCCTGAACTGCTCCGGGGACCATGGCCTCACCAGCCACAATCCCTCCATTCCCTTTTTACATCCTCATCCTCCTGCAATCCCCCTCCTTGTACCACCCACCACCCCAGCCAACACAAACGTTTTTTCTCATCCTCTTTTTCTGCTTCTTCCTCCCTGAGGTCCCCTGGGCTGAGGCTGTTAAACCTGCTCTGTTTGGTAGTGATGGATGGGAGCTGTGTTGGCGGGGGTAGAGGAGATGAGGTAGAGAAAGTGATGGAGGGGCCAAAGAGAGAGAGAGAGCAAGGGAGAGATTGCAGAGGGAGAGAGAGGAAGGAGGGAGAGAGAGAGAGAGAGGGACATAGGGTTAGAGAGGGACAGAGGGTTAGAGGGAGGGTACCCGGTGACTCATCTGTACTCCATCTTGAGATTTTGCCTCGGCTGCTGCCCCCTCCGCACACCAATACATACAACCAGTACACACACTAAGAGGCACAAGTGACGCACACCCAGGTCACCCAGGCTGGAGCTTCCACAGTGGCCCTGAAGCATCAACTAAGGATAAGTGTGTGTGTGTGTGTGTGTGTGTGTGTGTGTGTGTGTGTGTGTGTGTGTGTGTGTGTGTGTGTGGTGTGGTTTGTGTGTGTGTGTGTGTGTGTGTGTGTGAGGTGTGTGTGTGGTGTGGTGAAAAAGGAGAGAGAGAGAGGTCTGAGTGTCTTCTGGGACCTCTATCTGGGGGGATAGCGATAGATAGATCTGTCTTACGTACAGGCATCGGATTGGAAAGTGAGCGAACACACTGTCAGGTTGGAGCCGTGCCAGAGTCTGGATGCTGGGCCAGGACGGTTGAGGGATACAACGAGAAGTTGAACAAAGGTGGGGGTTGTTGCGGGTGTTGTGTGTGTGTGTGTGTGTGTGTGTGTGTTGTGTGTGTGTGTGTGTGTGTGTGTGTGTGTGTGTGTGTGTGTGTGTGTGTGTGTGTGTGTATGTGTATGTGTGGTGTTGCTGTGATGGTTCAAGGGGGGAGGAATTGTCTTGGAGACGTTTTGTGCAGATCTGCTGAGAGGGAGAGAATGATGGTGGGTAGCATTGTATTGCAGCAAGGTGCTTTTTCCCTGCTTTTTTTAACCCTGGGTAAGAAAAGGTATTCAGACTTCCCACACACAGACACAACTAAGACTATAGCAGCACAGGGCTGGGGGACGGTTGAATATACACTGGTCGGACAGTGTGGTGTAGAGGTATATTTTACTCTATCAGGGTCCTAACAATCTTTTGCATATCACAAGAGGAAAAAACTAGTAAGACTCTTTGAAAGTAGCCTGTGCCTTTGACCTGTTCTTGGAGGAAATCCTTCTGTACAAAAAACCCTGAAATACCATCCTCTAACATCTGCCCATGAAAGGCTGTGGGCTTTAATGTGTCCTCACTGTTCTTGTATTTGGCACCAGTCTAGGGCCATGTGCATAGGCTAGGTGGTCCAGTGGACTTAAATCAGTGGGACTAAGTAGGGTGTGGTCAGTGGACTTAACATCTGTGGACTAAGTAGGCTGGTGGTCAGTGGCGACTTAACACTAGTGGACCTAAGTAGGCTGGTGGTCTAGTGAACTTACCATCGTGGGACTAAAAAGTAAAATGGGCCCCAGAAGGGCCAGGCAGCTAGCTAAACTACTGCTCAATATCAGCTGTGTTGTCTAGGGGAGCATGTTTCATCTGGAAGCGAAGGTGTTTCCCGTACCCTTAATGATTGTCCCATAGCAAGATGTTAAATTGGTCAAATAGTTGTTGGGATTATTCATCACATTTGGTTCCTGTCTATATTTAACTTGTAATGTGGTATCAAATAAAGTTCATAAAATGTGTGTGTGTGTGTGTGTGTGTGTGTGTGTGTGTGTGGGTGTGTGTGTGTTTGTGGGTGTGTGTGGTGTTTGTATTTGGGGGGGCATACACCAAGGGCAGACTGACAGGTTTGGGCGGGGCCCGGGACAAAGACATCTTTAAAAGGGGCCACAAACCCAATCAATGCGATGTAATGAGGAGCCAATGTCTGGGATCCCTGTCTTTTTGGGCCCAGGAACAAGTGACGGCTGTAATAAACCAAAACACCAACAAACAAAATAGATGTGTAGAGGAGTGACAAGCGATCACAGGATTATAGAGAGAACTCCCCGTTTCTAAGCCACATCAATTCCATTCCCTTGTCTCACTAGAAAATCGAAAAATGGGATTCGTCTGATCCAGGTTTCCACTTATACGTGGGGTCGTGGGCATTTTGTGCAATTTTTCTCAGTCATTTCAAATTTGTGTTATAGTTTGTTTTCACTCCAAAGTTGAAGTTTAGGGTCTATAGAACAAATTTGGGTTTGAGGGTCAAACACACAGGATAACAAAAAATGGCCTTCGGGGGGCGCTCTAAATATATAAAATTGCTCATAACTTTTTTTTTAGTTTAAAAAAACCAAAATTTACCAATGAGGTATGCATGGATTCGCATTAAAAGGGGGACGGGGAGCTAAAATTTGGTTTCAGGATAAAAACACACTATGTCATAAAAACACTTTTAGCCCATGGGCACAAAGATTAAGGGTGGGAAAAAACCCCCAAGTTTCAATGAAACATAATTTATTGTTACAAGTTATTGTAAAAAAGCTGGTTAAAACATTCAACTTTTTTTGTTCAGAATATCCCGAAGCACAAAGATACCAAGGAACCATACCAAATATGGGTGCATAAAGCCATGTGAATGACCCAAATTGCCAAAATTTGAGTTTTTGAATTTAGGGGTCACAGTATCAACTTTTTTCAAAGAAGCCATATTTTATCACAATAAAAAACCCAAAAAACTTATTCTGGAAGAAAATACATCAATTTGTAATAAAAAAAAAATGTAAAAAAAAATAAATAATAAAAGACGCATTTTCCGGGGAAAAATGCTATTAGTATTTTGCGGGTTATGCACCACACAACACACAGAGCGTTGTATACACACACAGAAACACAGGGAAAGAGATAAGGTGGTGTGTGGTTTTGTGTGTGTGTGTGTGTGTGGTGTGGTGTTTGTGTGTGTGGGGGTGGTCTGTCTCCCTGTTCGAGAGAGAGAGAGAGAGAAGTGTGGGTTTGTGGTGTGTGTGTGTGTGTGGTGTGTTGGTTGTGTTGCGTGTGCTAGTGTGATGTATGGAGATGCTTCATGCCTTTCAGCAATGGGGGGTAGGGGGAGGTAAGGGTGGGGTTTGAACCTGAACCCTCTGACGACCAACACCCTACCCAAGGCCCCTGCCGCATATTAGGCCCGTTGCCCCCGGTTTACAGCAAGGTCTAAAGTTCACAAGGCTGCGTGTGGTGGGGTGTGGTGTGTGTGTGTGAGTGTGTTTGACTGAAGAATCTAAAGGGGACAGTTTGGCAGCAATAGCTGGGGCAATATGTGCAGGCTTATTTTTACCTGCTTATCTCCAAAAGGTTTGCAAGTTGTCAGATATTTTTCAATTGCACACAAATGGCACAAACCCCGCTCTTCTTCAAAGCTGGACCCCTTTCTTGGCCCAAAAGGTTCAGTAAAAAATGGACAATTCAGGCCCCAGCGCGACTGTTCCACATTTTTTTTAAGTAAATTTGGGTTTACATCATAGGGAATTTTAAAAAAGCCTTCTTTGAAACATTTTTAAGATTGGCTTTTCACACAGTTTGTATTCAAGCCAATACCCCCTCTTTACAATGCCTTTACCATTGATACCCCATTTAAAAAACCCCCGGACAGGTCACCTCTCCTCTAATGACACATTTGGACATCACTCTTGACCATTGGGGGAAAACAAAAGAAAAACTGAGGGAAAAACAAGTCTGGTGATGAATGAAAGGGGGGGGCCCGCAAAAAAAACTCCAAACCCCGACCCTTTTTTAGCCGTTTGTTTTGGGGACTCGAACCTGTCTCTACTTTAACCTGCAACGATTCAAAGCCGCCGTACTAATGAATGGCGATTCCCATATGCCGGGGAAGGGAAAAAAGTAGAATATAATAAACTGTTTTATAACAATTAAAAAAACTTTCCCGCAAGCAAACTAAATAAACATTGGGGAACAATTAGTATGCTTGCAGGGGGAAGCAAGGCCTTTGGCAAAATACAAAAAATACTATAGCACATTTCTACTGGGTAACACAAAAATCTGCTCTGGAACTGTCCTTTGTTACCACGTAGTTGACAGGAAAGAAAACCCTTCTTATTACGCATTTGCCAGAAAAGCCTGCCAATCTGGTAAAAAATGAACATTTCCCCAAATTTGGGCTACACTACCAAGATCAGTTTCCAAAAGGTGATTCCAACTAGAGGTGAAGGCAGCTGTACTAGTACTTTTACAAAAGACCCCCAGATCTGGGTGCAAATGCTAAGGAAAGTTAAAGGCACCATCTGTGCAATGCACATACAATTTTTTAAGACTCCCACGACTGTTTTTGCATCTTTTCGTCATATTATTGTAGAGTGGGGTATTGGAAAAAAATTTTAGCCCAAAGGTCCCCCTGTTTGCTTTTGAATCAGGGAAAAAAGATGTTCCCTATATTTTTATCATCACTTTATTATTATTATTTTTATTTTATTTATTTACTTTCTTTCCGATATAGTGTTTAAGTTGTCAATAAAAAATGGGGTGTTGAAAAAAAGCTGGACCATGCCCCTAAATTCATAAAACCCAAAATTGTAAATTGGGTCTAAATATCACATAGGCTTTATGCAGCATATTGTTATATGTACCTAATAAAATTTGCTTCAGGGATATTTTGAACAAATCAAATTGAATGATATACCAGGCTTTTTACAAAACTTTAACAATAAATTTTGTTTCATTGCAACTTGGGAGGGGGATACCACCCCCTTTTTCTTAAAAAAGCCCGGGTTTAGCTGTCCATTGGCTAAAAGTGTTTTTTTACATAGTGTTCTTTAATATGGTAACCAACATTTAGCCCACCGGTTTTCTCCTTTTTCATGCTGAATCCTACAACCTCATATGTTAAATTTTGGTTTTAAATAATAAAAAATTATACGTTTATATATTTTAGAGCGCCCCCCCCAGGGCCCTTTTGTTTTCTGGTGTTTGACCTCGAAAATCAAAATTTTTTTTATAGACCCTAACTTCAACTTTAAAAGAAAACCAAACTTTTAAAACCCCCAATTTTAAATGACTGAGCCTATTACGCCCACTATTAGGGGGAGGGCTGTACTTAAAAACCTACTCCCCAAAAAAGCCCGCAGCTAATAAAAAATCAAGTACCCCTCTCTGCAGATAAATTTTGGGCACCTCATTCAATGCAATTTTTTAAGGGTTTAAAAAATACAAGTAATTTCTACTTCCCACACAAATTCAACACTTAACTGTAAAAATAACCATTTCTTTATTTTTTATTGTTTTTTCATCAAAAGTAGTTCTTTAAAGACGCTAAACTGTGATTTTATGCCAGGTCAATCCATTAAGACACAGCGTTACAAATTTGCTGTTACCAGAATGGCAATGACCAAGTTCTAGTGCATTACTAAAGGCCCTGTGCTATGTCATAGTATTGTAGTACTAGGAAACTTTTGATTGACTATTACAGCGTGTCACTGGAGATACGGCGTGTATTAAGGGGCTAACCTCCACCACACCATTCATACTTAAGCACCTCCACGGGCAATGAACAGCTCTTGAAAACGATTTGGTTTTGCATCATACTCACTGCTCTTGATGTCGGATCACATGTTGTCAACTTCCAAAGGGTCCAAAAACAACTGCCACCACTGACCATCGACGGCGGTGCTGTGGAGAGAGTGAGCAGCACCAAGTTCCTTGGAGTGCACATCAGCGACGACCTCTCTTGGACCACCAACACTACATCACTGGCGAAGAAGGCCCATCAGCGTCTCTACTTCCTGCGCAAACTAAAGAAGGCAAGTGCTACACCCTCCATCATGACAACATTCTACAGAGGAACCATAGAGAGCGTTGTGTCCAACTGCATCACAGTGTGGGGAGGAAGCTGCACGGAGAAAAACAGGAAGACACTCCAGCGTGTTGTGAACACAGCGAAGAAGATCATTGGAGTACCACTCCCCTCCCTGCAGGACATTTACACCACACGCCT
>NW_026945820.1:0-31060 GCF_034702125.1 Engraulis encrasicolus | reverse complement strand
AAAAAGTGGAGGTTGGAATTACAAACTTTTAAGAAATTAGGTTTTAAAAGGTACTACCCATCTCGTTAAGGTGGAGACACCCAGATGTTAAAAAATCTTTTCCCCCGGGTTCTAGAGAAAAGTGACACAGCTGTTGCCATCAATAGTTTTATTTTTTCCCGCTTCACTTTTTCCTTTTTTCAAAAGAGCAGAGTTCCTTGATCCTTCCAAACGGTCTTAACTTATAAATCATACGGTACATAGGGAAAAGGGTGACGGCTTTAAGGCGAGAGCCTGAGTAGGGATACGGGAAAGTTACTGAGGGGTTTTAACTACACACTGCACTGCGAATGCAAAAAAACCTGCAATAAAATCAAAACTGTACACCAAAACAAAATCAAAATAAAAAAATAAGTCACGCCACTAAAATGTTTCGCGTGAAGGGGGCCCCTAGTTTATAAAATCGGGCCTCTTGCGAGATTTTTTACTATACCACTCAGGGGATCTACACCTTACCAAAAATTTAAACCCCGTACGCTAAAAATTCAACCGGCCATCCCCATCACTCATCCCCTTGTCTGAGGGTGGGGTGACTGGAGCGACCTTTAGGGGGGCCAAACCGGAACGGGAAAAAACAACCCTCCACTAAAAACTCGTGGGGAAAAAGGGCAAATAACAAAACAAACCCGGGGGAAAAGACGGCCGCCCCCCCCCCCAGCCCTTGAAATAATGTGCTCACCTGAAAGCACAAGACAACGGGGTTTAAATGCCGGGAAAATGCCATTTAAATGGCAAAGGTTTATAAAAACCACGGGCCCAAAAATGACTTTAATTTAGAAATTCCTTCTTGCAATTGGGAAGCAGGGACCGACTTGGAAGTTACGTTGACCCTTGCTTTCCCAGCAATGCGGGCGTAAAAACCTCTCGTTAGCCCAGTACAAAAATTGGCTATCGCCAGGTGCACAGGAAGGGCTTTACCTTTTCGACCCGGTAGGCTACATCGGGAACCCGGCTCCCCCCATTTCAGTGCGCCTACCGCTCCAGTGGGGGTCCAACACCCAAAACGGGCCCAACATCCCTACTTCCCCGCGTACAGGGGTTCCCCAGCGCCCAAACCGTACGAGGTTAGCCACCCGGTAAAAAACTAGTAGCATTTATCCCAAAAAAATCAAAAGAAAGAACAACTCATGGCGGGGAAACATTGGCCCGGTGTAGTACGGGGGGGTTTTCCTGAGGGCACAGTGGGTGAAAATTAAATCCCTTGGCGCATGGCCCATTTTGGTCATCCACCCCCCGATGGATCCCAATTTCCCGGTATTTCCGTAATTTGGGGCCCAAGAAACCGCAGCTGTTGGTCAGCAGAAATTGCTGGGGTAATTAAGGAAAAGGCTGACAGACTTCCCCGCTTTTCCCTATGACCGTTCCACAGTGAAAAACCCCTTTCCGTACCCCCCCTCGCCCATTTCCTACCCCTTTTTTATGACAAATTAAAGCCCCCCCTTGTCTCAAGCCTCTTTTTTTAAATACAAACCGGGAAGGGGCTCCACCCTCGCCCACAACGGGCACTTTTTTTTTCAATTACAACATGCACACTAAAAGGGAAACCAGCCCAACCTGTTACCAAGGGTTTCGGGTTTCCAAAATGCCCCATGCTAGCAAAAGGCGGGGAAAGGGAAAACATACCGTTGGTTTGGAGATGGTTCTACAAGGCCACAAATCCATTGTGACTCCGAACACAACCGCCACTTTCCCGCTGCGGGTTCCCCAAAACCCAAAGGAGATAAATTAGAAAAGGGCTCACCCCCCCCAATTTTGCAAATTTCCCCCCGGGCCCCCAAACCAGTAATTTTCCCTACACCAAAACCGGCCAAAAAGGCAGCCCCCCCAGGGAGTCGCTGCAGCTTCCCAGGGAAAAACGAAACCCCTTTCGGGCCCCAACAAAGGCCAACAACCAAAAGCACCGGTTTTGGGGTTTTTTAAAAACTCGACAACCCAAAAAAAACGCGCCCAAAAAAAGGCCCATCAAAGCAGCCAAAACAAACCAATAGGCAAAAACGCACTCACCCCCCCCGGATAGCCTCGGCCTTTCCACACCAAATCCCAACGACAAAAAAAGGACTTTTCCCCCCCCGAATAAAACCGGCATGGGGCCAAACCCCCGGGCCCAAAAAACCCCTTTAAAATTCCCCGCCCATTAAAATCATGGGGCACCTTTTTTTTTCCCCCACATCGGTATCCAAAAAATTTTGGCCCCTCCTTTCACAACAGGAGTATCCCAAATACCGTCTGGGGGTGGTTAATAAATTTCCTAACGGGGCAAGATACCCCCCCTGGGTTTATTAAGAAAAAAAAACACTTTTTTTTTTCCCTCCCCCTTTTTACTTTTTTTAAATTTGGGTAGACAAAAAACAACTGAATTTGAATACTTACAGAGGGTGTTCCGGGGACAGACCCAAAAATTGCGGCACATAAACTTGTTTTTTGTAAAACTTTTTTACCTTGTTTATTAAAAAAGTTTTTTGGGAAAAAAAGAAAAATCTTTTTCCCATTTTTTTAAAAAAAGGTTTTTGGTAGAATAAAACCCTTTTTTGGGGGGTAGAAATCGCAGTGCTTTTCCCGGGTTCTGCTGGGGGAAATTTTTTTTTCCTTGAAGCGAACAAGAAAAGGGGAGGGAGAGATAAGGCCAAAACACCCAGTAAAGGTTTTTTTTCCCTTTTTCCTCTCCCCGGGTCTCAAGTGGGTGAAGCGAACACCTCTGTCACTTTTCCCTTCTTATAAAAACCCAAACCTTGGCAAACACCATTTTTAAAATCCGCGGGGCCCAAATCGAAGCACAAAAACGATTCATTTGAAAACACCCCCAAACAAAACTGAAAATCGGCAAATTTTCCAAAAGTTGAGAAAGAAGATTGTTTTTGGAAAAACTTTCCCAAGAAAAATAAAAACCCCAGAAGCTTCTGTTTCACTATGCCTTTACAAAACATGAGCTGAACAAAAAAAATTGCTACCATTCCACTGCACTTTAGATCGCATACAGCAAAGCCAAAAGAGTGGCAGGATAAGATAAAAAGGGGGGAAAACAAAACAAACTAAGGTAAAAGGTTGTGTTAAATTGTGCCCCCGCCAGAAAAATGCACATCCCTTTGCACCATAGGGAAGGGAAAAGGACTTTCCTCTCTCCACAACCAATTTTTGGGTTATGGGGGAATTTTCTGTGTTGTCCCCCCCCCCCCCTCCCCCCCCCGACCCCCCCAAACTATCTGATTCGGAAACGAAGGAGAAAGGAGGGGGAAACCTTCCGGAGGAGCCAGAGTCCCGGGCCCAAAAACACCCCGGCTTCCAGACTACCCCCCTTTCTCCAGGGGGAGGGCAGCCCAAACAACCCTTCCTACCACCCTTTGCCCCCCCCAAGGGACGGGAAAAGGGCCTTTAAGGGTTTTTCCATTACGGGCCCAAGTCCCCCCTGCTCCAAATCCATCCCACTGTTTTCATCTTCCGGGGCAAATTTTTTAAAAAATTCCCCCCCCTTAAAATAAAGCAGCTCCACGTTTCCCTGTGGATTTTTGGCGACCCAAAAATTTTGGGTCCCCGACCCATTTTTTTTAAAACCACTGCCAAAGGGCCAGGGCAAATCACAACATTTTTTTTTAAACCCTCCTTTTTAAAAAAAAAGGGTTAAAAAGAATTGGACAGTCCTTCTCACAGTTTTGGAGTCATATACAGATTTTCTAACATCTTTTCATGGACCCTGAGAATATGGTCAAACCCATCAAACGTTAGCCCTGTTGTGAAACTTGGAAAAAAAAACCAAAAAAGTACTCTTGCTGCTCCGGTGTTGTCCTTAAAATTAAGTTTTCCCGCCTCTCTCCCCTCGATGAAACCAGATGAAAACCAGAAGCGCGAGGAGTTTCCCCTTTTGGTAGGGGCTTCAATGAAGTTTATGGGTTTTAAAAAAGGGTTTTCAGTTTTAATAATAGTTTTGGAAAAAACGACCCATCCATTGGGCCCCCAAACCCCTTTTTTACACCCCTCCATTTAAAAAGAAATGGATTGGGACTTGATTTTTTCCCCGGGTTTGGGGCCCTCTTCCGGGTGAAACTTTTTTTAGTAAAAGTTTTTGATGTTTTATAAATTTTAAAACGTTTCCTACACCGGACCCCCTAAGGGTGGAATGCCCATAAGGGTTCCGTCTGTTTTTTTAGGGGGAAACCTTAACTTCACAAAATCGTGAATCCAAAAAAAACAAAAAGGGGTTGGGACACACGAAGCTTTATTAAAACCCAACCCGACCCGGCCCTTTTAAAAAAAGCGCCTCGAAAGGCCAGGAAAAACCTTTGCACAAAAAAGCTAAACAAAATAATAAAAAACCATTTAGAGTGACTATAAGCGTGGCAAGCCCGTTTAATGCAGATGACAAAAATTTATGTGGTCAAAAACCCCAAAGCACAGCTTGAAAGTCTTTTTCCATGTCAAGCGCCAAGGCCCACCCCTTATTGCGGGGCGGGGGGATTCACATCAAGTTTAACCCTCATAATTTTGCATTTTAGTGAGGGGAAAACCTAAATTTCCCTTATTACATTTGGCCAATTCCAAATTCCGGGGTTTTTTTGAACCCCCTGCCCAAACCACCTACTTGAGTAAAATTTGGGGACAGAATAAAATCATTCCAACGGGAATGTAAACAAAATAAATTTCATTTTCCCCCTTCTTTTTAAACAGGTAACAAAAAAAAAAATGAAAACTGGGGATTTTTTCCTATTTTTTTTTATGTTAGTTCCTCCTTTTTTTTTTAAAAATCATCACTTTTTTGGTATACTCCACTTTTTCCAGTTTACTTCCCCTTCGAAAATAATTGAAGGGGTGGGGGGGGGCGCAAATACGTCAGGTGAAAGGCTTTTGGGAAAACGGGCATTAGTTGGGCACCGGGGGGCCGGGAAACCGGGTTGCCCTTTCCTGTTGCAAATTGGGGCGTTTCCCTTGGGCCCGGGGCCAATGAGTGTTGGGGGCCACTATCGGGTAGTTAGCGACCTCCGTTTTGACTTAAAATCAAATGAGGTTTTCCCACTTTGAGTAATTGGGGTCCAAATGTCTTTGATTTAGTGGTTCCCTGTGTAGCGCTACCCGGCGCGGGGCTTTTTGTAAAGAGGGCCGGGGGGTGTTTCCCCTTCAAACCCTGAGCGGGTTTCCCTTTTTTGTACTTGAAGCATCTCGTGTTTTACTAAAGATATGTCGCTAGCCTTTGGTAATGTATACTACTTTTGGGTGCCCTTTGCCAGCCCACCTGCGGGTTAAACGTTTTTCCCCACCCCACCTCTGTATCCCCGTGTTTACCCTTCCCTTGGTTTGGGGGGGCGGGGGCAAAGGAACCCCCGCTCCCAGAAAGGCACTTCGAAATCCGGGTAGCACATCAAACCGCATACGTACCAAGTGCCCCAAACCAAGGTTTTTTAAATTTGTACTTGTTTTTATTAATGTATGCCATTCTTTTCTTTCAGTCCTTTTGTGTTGCGGGTTCCCCGGGTCACCTGCCTAACTTAAAAAAAGGGTTTACCCTGGCATCGGACCGATCGGGGAAAACTCTAGCTGCATAATGGTTTTTTTTGGGTGAAAAACCCCGTTTTTTTGTTTTCCCTGCCCTTTCGGTAGTAAATGAATCCTTTTGTGTGGAATTTAAAGTATTCATTTGTCAGGGTTCAAATTTTAACACTGGCAAGTTTAAAAATCCTTTTACTATGAGGGGCACAGAGGGGGGGCCAAGGGGGTATGTTCCTTTTATGTTGTTTTTTCTTTTTTTTTCAGTGTGTAAAAACGCCCGGTGCACTACTTTATTTCTGGCTGCGTTTTTTGGGGTTTTGTTTGCGCGCGTGGGGGTGCTGAAAGGTTTGCGCGTTAGTTGTGAAAGGGGTTATTTTTTTTTTTTTTTTCTCCCCTCCAACCGGGGCGGGAGAAATAAAATGTTAAACTGTGAGCCTCGGGTTTTGGAGGGATTTCTTTTCTTTTTTTCCTTTTTGTTGTTTTTTTTTTTTTGGGCCCTTTTGTGTGCCCCCCCCCCAAACCTCTTACTTCGGCGGGGGCCCGGGGCGCTAAATCCAAACGTAGGGCCTCCATAGAGTGTGTGCATCCCCTGGTGGGATTAGATTGTGCACGTTTTTTACTTTCACTGGTGTGTTTCCCTGGGGTTTATTTGTACACTTTTGGGCCCCTGAGAGCTTTTTGTTGTATGGTTAATTTTTCCCGGGGTTTTGGCATAAAAATGCATTGAGGGTTTTAACTTTTTCACGAGTAAATATAAAAATGCTTGAAAGGGGTTTAACATTTCACGAGTAAATATTGGGCCAAAACCTTTGGTGCCGCCCCCCGGGTTTTATTAATTTCCCCTTGCTTGTAAGTGTTATTTATGACCAACCCCCTGGGGAAAATTTTTTAAACTGTTAAAAAAAGGATTTGTTTTTTTATTTTTCCCTTCTTAACCGGTGTTTGTCGGGTTTAAATTGCATAAAGGTTTCCCCTTTGCTTTTGGGGGGTTCCCTTGCTGAAAGGGGTGCAATACCGCCCTTAACGGGGTTAAAAAATTGGGCGTATTTGGAAAGGATTTTTTTTAGTTTTTTGTTTTTTACTTTTCTTTTTTTTGAAACCAAAAGGTGGTCAAAAGGGGGGGGCTGAGTGTGTGTGGGTGTGTGGGGGTTGTGTTAAAAAACAGCACCGGGCCAACAGGATTCAAGCGGCAAAAGGAACCCGAGAGGGAGTTACAGCAGCTCCCGGGAACAAAAAAAACCCCTTTTCAATTTAAAACCCCAAGACTTTCAAACACTAAAAATGGAGGTACTAGTGATGAAAGTGCGCTAAATTCTGAAACGACGGGAGCAGGCCCCATTTTACCTCCCCGGGGGGGGAAAGGGCGTCCCCCCAAATTTCTCGGGGTCTAAGGGAACGGGGACATTATTGTTAAAGAAGGGGTTTTAAGGAAGAAACAGAAGGTTGTTTTTCGCTCAAGAACTTTCCCTTTGGTTTAAAGAAAAGGGCCTTTTTTCTTATATTTTTTAGGGGGCGAAGCCCCGCAATGAAAAAAAATACCGACCTACAACGATCAGAAAAAACCCCCTACAAAATTATTAAGGTTCTAAAGGAAGTGTAGGGATTTTCAAATCGTATTGGGTTTTTGGCACCCACGATTTTATGGGAAGCAGCAAAAAAGTGAGTCACTATTCGATTTTCCCGCATGCTTTAAGGGGAGCTTATGGAAAAATTTAAAAAACAGCCCAAGGGGGTTTGAAATTGCAAACCCAGACATAGTGTTTGAAATCAATTTTTGAAAACCATGCCCTATTTACCGGGAAACAAAACGGGGGGGCAAAAAAATTTTTGGGACCCTTTTTTTGGGGAATTAAAAGGAAGGGGAAAGGCAATCAGGGGGGGGGAGGGGGAAAAACTCGGGTCTAAAAAGAAAACCCCCATTTTTCCGTCACGGCAAGTAAAGCGCAGTACCGTTTTTCATGTGGGGGCCCTACTGTACCCCAAAACTCTGATTTGGCGAACTGAAAAAAAATTTTTCTCAAACAACATCCCCTTTAAAAAGGGCTGATTAAAAAAAACCTTTTCCCAAACCCTCCAACAAAACCCTTTTGGCCCAGTCAAAATCGGGGGGGGGCCCGTTTTAAAAAGCCCCGCTCCAACGCCACCTATTTGCTTCCGATGGGGAAACCCAAAGGGGAAACATTGCTCGTTTTTGGCCCGGGTCAGCTCCCGCCAAAAACAATTCAAATTTTTTGTTCTCCCCCCCCCGTGCCCCTTTGGGGGAAAATTTTCTGCTACCACCGCCAAAACCCCCCCAATTTCCCATGCCCCACTACCCCGTCGGGAAACTAAACCCCCCCGTGTGCAAGCACACACGGGGAGGCGTGACCCGGGCTCTAAATTCCCTTTTCCGTTTTTAAAACCCAATTTAGGGGAAATTTCCGGTTTTAAAGGGGTAATAGGGGGGGGGTTTTTCCCCAAGTTCCCGGCCTTTTTGATACAGGATCGGTGACCCCATAACAGAAACTTTTTTAAGCAAAAATTTTTTTAAAATTTGCAAAAAGAAGAGGAGGTGTAAGGGGTTGAGTCTCAAGCAGCCTAAAGGGGGGTTTGATAACCTTAAACACTGGGCCTTTTTGAATGGAGTTATACCCTTTGGGGGCAACGCATCCCGGGAGGGGAATTTTGGTGGTAAGGGACCCTAAAGAGTTGACCCTCCAGACCAAAGAAGGAAACCCACCTCCCCTTCTCGGTATAAAACATACTCGGAGTTTTTATATATTCTTTTTGAAAAAAGGGTCCTCATTTTTTCCCATTCCCCCTTTTAAATTGGGGGCCCCGGGGGCACCCCCTCTTTGTTTTGAAGCAGTGCGAGAAACCCAGGCCTTATAAAAACCCCCCCCCAACCCCACAAAAGGTCAAAATCGGGGGGAAACCCTTTCTTTTCTGCTTTGGGGGCAGGTCTCTGTACATGGCCCCGTGACCTGCCCCCAATTAAAGCCCCGCAATTTTTCCTTTTTGGAAAGCCTTTTGGGGGCTTTTGAAAAAGGGGGGCCCTGCCTAAAGGCCCTTTCCTGGGGGGGGGTTCCCCCCCGCCCTTCAAACTCCCAAAAAATGGGTTTCGCTTTTAATGCCCCCATTTAAACTTAAAGCTGCGGAGGTAAGGCTTCCCCCCGCCAAGCCTCGCACTGTAGAACCGGTAACAGTTTTGTAAACCCGGCCACACCTTTTGCAGGGGACCAGCATTAAAAGGGGCCCCCTGGGGGTGAACATCTCCTACTAAAAATAGTCCCCCGGTTTTTCCAGTGCTCCTTATTTAAAACCATTTTCCTGACTTTGAAAAACCCTGACAGAACCGCAAGTCTCACAAGCAAAGATTTTTTTGCTCAGTAAAAGGGACTTTTCTCCCGGGGTTAAATGGCACCGGGCTGCATTTCCCTTGATTACCCAAAAAATTCCATTTTTGGGAAAATGAGGAAACCCTGTCGCCCCCTTTTAATCGCCCCGAATCCCCCCCTCTCAGTATGAGCCCGAAAAGGGCAAAACATCCCAAAACCCTTTTGGATGCCAGGTTATCAGAGAAAGCATAGCCCTTATTCCTCCCCAATGCCCTTGTCACTAAAAAGATGGAAAGTCTTCGCCTCTGTTGGATTATCGGAAACCAAAATGCTAAAACCCGGGGGGGCGGGGGGGAACGCTACCCCTCCCTAGAATTGAAAAACTTTAGATGCTTTTCGGGGCAAAAGGGTTTCTCAATTTTTTGGACCTGGAAAGGGGTTTTTATAATCAAGCCCCCATGGGAAAGAGGGGGACAAACCAAAGGGCCCTTTTTTGCACTCCTTTTCGGGCCATTTAGTTTAACCGCATCCCCGTTTTTGGACCCCTCCCAATCCCCCGGGGGACATTTCACCCGGCTAAGGGAAACAATTTCGGGGGGGCCCCCTGCCGCAACCTTTCCGTTTTTTCTTTTTTGGGACGACGTAATCGTCTATTCCCCCAACATCAACGCATTTTGAGCGATTGGGGAATTTTTCCTCCCAACTGCAAAACAAGGTCTAAAAGTCATTTGTCAAAATGAAAGTTTTTTAAACATCAAAAACTACTTAGGCCACGTCTTTCCCCTCGGAGGGGGGCCCACGGTTTCCAAAGAAGATTGAGGTGGGGGGGGAAAAACTGGAAGCGTCCGGGGCATTTTACCCTGAACTCGGCCCTTTTTTTTAGGCCCCCTTTGCAAGCTGCTATCAAAGATTTGTGGGAAGGGGAATTTTCCCAAAGCTTGCTGCCCCATTGAAACCATTTTTAAAGCAACTTGTGGCCCAACTGCAAAAGGGAAAAACCCCCCTCCACCCCCTTTTGGGCAGCCGGGGAACGGGACGGGCAAAAGTCGTTTTTTCTCCTTAAAAAAAAAGCTCACCTCTGCACCGGAAACTAGTTTTACGCAGTTTTTTAAAAAGCCCTTTATTTTTAAGAAGTTGAGCTAGTCTTTGGGGGTTTGGGCGCTATCCTTCTCAAGAACAGGGAAGGGGATTTTGGGCCCCAGTAGCCTATGCCAGTAGGGTTTGAGCCCAAACTGAAAAAAAACATTGGAGAATTTAACCTCAAATGAAGCTGATTTGCTACAAAAAAGGGGCCCATTTACAAAATTTTCGTGAGTATCTGCTTGGGAACCTTTTTTAAAATTTTAACGAAAACCCCAACCCCCTTAAGCCCCCTTGAGCCACCCCAAATTTGGGGGAAAAGGGAGAAAACGGGGGGCTTCGAAATTTGGGCCCGTCCTTAAATTTTTAAACAAATAAATTTCCCCGCCCCGGGTTTAACAACCAGAATGCGGAAAAGGCCGGGCCTACCCCGGAAAATACCTGGAAGGGCTTTCCCGGGGGCAACGGAGGTCCCAACTTCCCCTTAAATTTTTTCCCAAAAGTCACTACCCCCCCTCCAAAGCTCGATGTGCTGAGGGGGTTTCCCTTTCCCAGAACACCGTGCGGGAAAAAAGGCATCCTGCAGGAGAAGATCCATTCTTTGGGGGCCATTGCTAAAATTCACAGAGAGGGGGGGGCGTCCCAGGAAGGGGGGAAAGGGGCTTCTGTCTGCTTGACAAAAAGCTATTTCGTCAGGGGGCCCCGGGGTTTTTTAGTGGAGCGGGGGAATTGGGCTGTCCCCGGGGTTTCGGGCGAATCGGGGGGGGCCCCAAAGATTTTCCCCAGTTTAGTCCCTCCCCGTGCCTCAAGGAAAAAAGCCCCTCCGCAGCCCCCTTTTGGGAAACCCTGTTCGGCTTTTATCACTTTTGTTTTTTCCCAAGCATGCCCCGGGAAACCCAGGGGACTGTTTTCCAAAATTTCACAATCCCTTTAAAGGTTAAAGCCCCGGCCTAAAGCCCTCCCTACGGGGCACCATGCAAGCCATTAAAAACCCCAACAGATACGGGGCCCTTGATTTTCACAGTGTTAAACCACCATTATGGTGGGGAGAATGTTTTAGCCCTTACTGACATTTCCCCCAAAGGGTTACTTTTCAAAAATTTCCCCCACAAAGGGCCCAAAAAGGCAAAACACTGTCACAGCACAAAAAGGGGGGATTTTGACAATGAACTCGCCCCCAAATCGTCCACGGATTTCCCCTAACTTTCGTCTGATTTTGAGCGCTTGAGAAAAAAAAACTCCCCCAAATTTTAAATGACCCAAAAATCGCCCGGAAAACCCAATCGCGGGGCCGCGAACAGGTCTCACAGCAGGGTGTTTTAAAGGCCCAAAGATTTTCCACATGAAAGGCAAATGACAGCCAGCCCGGAAAAGCGGAAATAACCTTTCCCCTTTTTTGGAAAAACCGAAAAAGACCCCGTGACTCAAAGTAAAAGAGCTTTCGCTATTGGGTTTGCCCGCTACGACCTTCTATTGGTCACTTGGATTAATTTTTGGGAGGGGCCGTTACATAGGTCCGTTAATTTTCCCAAAAATTTTTATTAAAATTACCTATTTATTTTTTCTTTGTATATTCACATCATTAAAATTCACATCATTATAGGCTGCAAAAAAATGTTATGGGCTTTTGCCCTGCATATTTAAAATTAAATTTTAAAAATGAAAAAAAAAGAAAAAAATGATTTTTTAAAAAAACCTTTTTTAAAATCACAAAACCCAAAAAATGTCACAACACTTTTTAAAAAAACCAAAGCAACTAAACCCTATACCCCGCAAACAAAATACTTATAAATGCAGTGTTACACAGCACTTTGGTCACAAATGTACCAAATAGGGTCTTTTTATTGGGCCCACAAGTTAAAATTTGGGGAGGGTTTTCATCCTCCCTTTAAAACGTACGTATCGCACGCTAGTGCATTGGGGGCGAAAAGCATTTTGAAATTCCCAAAACGTCCCCCTCAACGCCAAAGGTAAAGCGCTTTCATTTCACTTTTTTTACTAGTGACGAGGTTTGGGGGCAGTTTTTTCCCCCCCCCTGGGCCGGGGTTTTGTTTTGGTTTAAAAGCGCATTTCTTTTACTAAACCCCAAATATGTTTTGCTGTTTCCCTAAAAACCCAAACCCCCCCCCTAAACCTAAAAACCTTTTATGAAGTAATTTTTTTTGCTTCTTTCTTTTCAAAAACCCGCCCAGATTAAGGGGAATTTTACCTAAAAAATTTGCCCCAAAAAACCAAAAACCCTCCCAACCCCCTTTCCTGTCCCCCAGGGGGTTGTGGAGCAAAGACTTTTAAATTAAAATGCGTATTGGGGGCCCCCCGCGATAGTGAGGGGTTTAAATCAGCGTGTCATAGATACGTTTTTGCCTTCATATGTTTGGAAGGGCACCCAAATTTTAAAACTCAGAAAAATAAAAAATGCTTTTTTTAAAAAAAGGGTTTCTATGTTCCCCGCTGCCTTTCCCAAATTTAAACTGCTCCCCATTGGGTAAGACAGGGTTTTGTTTCATCTCTGACCGGTTGGTTTTTAAGGGAAAAGTTTTTGTCGGGCGCATTTCCAAAAAAGGATTTTTTCAAAAGGGTTTTCAAAAAATAGTAAATATTTAAATATGAAAGTAAGAGGAAAAATACTACAGTAATGCCTTTTAATACAGAAATAAACGGAAGAAAAACATTATAAAAATTGCTGTTGATTTTTAGGGTTTTTTCAAAAAGCCAAACATGCCACAGGGTCTACTGAAGGTTTTCGGTCACCGGGGTCCTCGCATAAATGCAACAGCCTCAGTCTCACTTTTTGGGAGCTGTAGAAACAACAAATAAAATTTAATTTAAATTAAACCCTGCCCTCAATTTTTACAAGCAAATTATCAAAAGCCCAAATCCCTATTTTAGCCCAACCCGGGGTAATCTCTTTAAATTTTAGTCCCTTTTATGGGCTCAAACACTATGTCTTTCCCCGCCAAAGGGTGTGTAGGATTTAAGAAAATAAATCAAAACAAAGCAATGGGACAGCATTGAGAAATTATTATAAAATGCACAAGTCATATTGCCAATGTAGCCAGGGTTTGGGAACCTATTCCCCGAGGGCCGTTTTTCACCCTTGAGGGCCCTTTTTTTATCTGGTCCCCGATATAAAAAATTTTTTTGTTTTTCAGCTTCACATAAAAAATAAAAATTTTTTTTTTGGGAAAAACCGTAAAAATACATTTGCAAAACAAATTAATTTTTATTCAGGGGGCTGAAGAATGGGGTTTTTTTGTTTAAATGTGGCTCCTTCAATTAGGTCTAAAAATGAAGGGAAAAACCTGGGGTTTTTTTTCATATTTCGGCCCCTTTGGGGAAACTTTTTTCAGGCCCCTCGGGGGAATTTGAATTGGGCCCTTTGAATGGAAAGGTTCCCCAAACCCCTGCGTAGGCTATAGGGGAACTTCCCTCTTTCACCCCTTCTGTGGGGGGGAAATGGCCCTTTTGGGTTTTCCTCCACAACCCTCTGTTTGCAAAAGCATACCCGGGTTGCCGGGCACAGCATCCTGCAGGAAAACCAAAAAAAAAACAAAAAAAAAAAAAAGGGGAAAAGAATAAATACCCCCGACCATTTTTTTAAACAAAAAGAAAAAATTTATTCCCCGAGCTGTGGCAAAAGTAACCTTTTGGGGCCAAAAACATCTAGGCCTAGGGTTTGTGGGGTTTTGTGTTTGGTTTTGGGGTGTGTGTTTTGTGTGGGAAATCCGGTTCCCAAAACCCAAAAAGAGAATTAATTAATTCAAATTTATTTTAAAATGACCAAAAGTACTACCCTAGAGGTAGAAAATAACACCTTTGGGGGGAAACCCCCCCCCCCTTCCCGCCAAAACTGTGCGCCATTATCTGTAGGGAGTCTGAAAAAATGGAAAAGATGGGCCCAAAGGGGGCTCACCTGTCAAAAAAAAAGGGGTTAATAATTTGAAAAATTTTCCCTCAAAAACACTCTACCCAAAGGAAAAATAGTTGAAATGGGTTCTAAAAAATGGGGAAATTAATATAAATTTGATTTTTTATAGAATTTTATCGACTCATATTAAATTTTAAATAATATTTACCTGACATTTTTAAATCTGGTCTTTGATTAATGGGGTTTCCTTTTATATTCAAAAATTTTAGTCCATTTTTTAACAGAGGTGGGGGTGTTCTCCCCTTTACTTGAATTTACTGAAGGTGCCTACAATTTCCTACAGACAATGGGAGGCGCCATGTGCCACTTTCCCAAATGCTGTCGTGAATTGCCTGTCCACTCTAATTTTTATTTTCTACCCCTAAGGGACATACCCATAAACATTTCCAAAATTTTACCCCCCCAAGGAAAACTGGGGCCTGGGGCCCATTTGGGGCTCTCTGCTCAGGGTTCCCTTTTTCTGCAGCAGCCCTGTTTTTTTTCTATAAATTTCCTAGAAGCGAGACAAATAAAAAAAATAAATTTTCCATGGGACCTCATATTGACATAGCAAATATGTCAATAAGCAAGACCAAATTTAGCCCCAAAAGGGATAATCTTAAAAACAACATAAAAAACCCCATTTTTTTGTGGTCTCTTGTAAGATTGGCCCATCACCAAATTTTGCAGGAAAACTACCGTCTTCCCCGCCCGGGTCGAAGGGTGTAAAAAATAAATCAAAACCCTAGCAAAGCACAACATTGATTACTTTATCTATAAAGGGAGCACAAGTCCTATTTACAATGTAGGGCCCGGGGGGGGGAAACCTAAAGTCTCTAGGGGCCCTTTTTCACCCTTTAGGGGTTTTATCTGGCCCCCCCCGATATAATTTTTTAAAGCTTTTCACTTCCATGAAAAAATTTACATTTTTTGTGTAAAAAAAACTTAGAAAATACCCTTTGCAATACAATCAATTTATTCAGGGGAAACCCGAAGAAGGTGGCTTTTTTTAAAAAGTGGGTGCCCCAAAAAATAGGGCCCAAAGGGAAAAGGGAAAAAACCCCGGTTTTGTTTCATTTGTACGGCCTTTTGGGGGAAATTTTACCCCAATTTTAAATTAAAAAAATTTTTTAAAATTTTGTTATTTTAATTTTTTTAATTTTTTTTTTCCCCCCTTAAAAATTTTAAAAATTCTAATTTTTTTTTTTTAAAAAATTAAAAAATTTTAATTAATTTTAAAATTTTTAAAATTTATTAAAATTTTTATTTTTTTTTATTTTTTTTTTTTTTTTTTTTATCATTTTCCCTTTTTTTATACTTGTCTTTTTTAAATTAAAAAATTAATAAAATTAATTTTAATATTTTTAAATTTTTTTTCCCCCTTAAAAAAATTTTTATTTAATTTCCCCTTAAATTTACCTTTTTTTAAATTTTTGGGGTTAATTTTTTTTTTTTTTTTTCTTTTCTTTAAATTTAAATTTTTTTTTTAAAATTTTTTAATTTAATATATTTTTTTAAAAAAAAAGAAATTTTTTAAATTTTTTTAAACTTTTTTAATTTTAATTTTTAAATTTAAATTTTACTTTTTTAATTTTTTTTAAAAAAAAAATTAAAATTTTGTTTCATTTAAAAATTTTTTAAAATTTAAAATTTAATTTTTTCCCTTTTTTTTTTTAATTTAAAAATTAAAAATTTTTTTTAAAAATAATTTTTATAAAATTTTAATTATTTTAATTTTAAAAAACCAAAACCCTTTTTCCTTTTAAAATTTTTTTCTTTTTTTAATTTTTTTAAATTTTTTTATTTATTTTAAAAAAAATTTTTTTATTTTTTTTTAATTTTTTTTTAAAATTATTTTATTCCCCCCTTTTTTTAATTTTTTAATATTTTTTTATTTTCCCCTTATGGTTTTAAATTTTTTTTTTTAAATTCCTTTATTTAATCTTTTTTTTTTTTTTTTTTAAATTTCCCCTTTTAAATTTTTATTAAAAATTCCTTTTTTTTTTACTTTTTAATTTTTTAGTATTTAAAATTAACTTTTTAAAAAAATATTCTATTTTTAATTTATAAAATTTTTAAAATTTTTTTATTTAAAATTTTTTTTTTTTTTATTTTAAAATTTTTTAAATTAAATTTTTTTTTAAAAATTTTTAAAATTTATTATTTTTAAATTTAAACCTTTAAAAAATTTTTATTATTTTAAAAAATTTAAAAATTTAATTTTAAAATTAAATTTTTAATTTTATTCATTTTTAAATTTTTTTACCCAAATTTTTTTTTTTTATTTTTCCCCACCGGGCCCCTGGGAAGAATTAAAAGCGCCCCTTCCCCCCCTGAAGAAACATCCCAAAACCCAAACCCTTTCCCAAGGCCCAAAGGTTTTGCCCACCCTTTTTTCAACTTTTAACTTGGGTTAACGTGCCCAAAATTTTTGGGTTGAATTTCCCCATCTGTTGAAGCACCAATTTGCCCGCAACAGCCTTTTTTTCCCGGGGGAGGGGGGGCCCAAAAAAAAGGGAAAGCAAAAATTTTCCTTCCAATTCTTTAAAAAAATTACTGAAAAAGAAACATTATTTTTTTACAAACCTTTCCCCAGGGAAAAACGAACAAATAAATTAAAATTTTACCCATGCAACCTTTTATATTGAATGGGGGAAATTTTTTCCCTTCCAAAGGTGGCAGTGTTGACTATTGGCCCCCGGGACACGCACTGATTGCTTGCAGACAATGCAGCCCGGGAAGAGGATGCACTGAAAAGGCTCGACTTGCCCATACCCTTTTATAGGGGAGCGAGTGCGGGGACCATCAAAAAAAAAACCATCTCCTGCTTACTGCCGATCTGTGTCCTAACCTAAGACCCTTGACACCTATAATTTTTAACTTTTGGTTAAAAAAGTGTCCGTTCTCACAAATAAAATGTTTAACAGGGGTAAATGCTTTTTTAAAACCCTTTAAAGTAATCCAAAAGAATCCAAAAGTAATCATTACGTTACTTTGTAAAAGAATCCAAAAAGTTACAGTACAATTACATTTAATCAAGGTAACTTGAAACTGTAACTTTTACATTTATAAAGTAATTTTACCCAACACTTTTAGCTACTCGTCTAGATGACGCTACGGCCAGCACAGAGAATGTAATTAAACAGTCCTTCGCTGCCCCACACTGAAACCAACATACCCAACGGCACACCATCTTTCAACTCGCCTAAAGCTTTTTTGCCCTGAAAAATACATTGGCAAGGCTCTAAGCGTTAGTTCATCGCGAAATGGGGGCAAAACTAAAACATGACATGTCCACATCTATTATGACAACCAATAGCATCTAAGGGTAGCCTTTGTCTATTTTTAGGGGGGGGGAAAGGCCTGAGAACGGCAATGTCAAACAATTTACCAAAAACAAGTATAGTTAACAATTCACTTTTTTCACCCACATTTGACATTACTCTCCAAGTCTCAAATTTCCTAGCGTAACAGCACAATGTATTCACATTGAGGGGACTTGAGCTACCCTAGTAAAAGCGGCTGGTCAACTTAGAAAGGGCGGATCTGTGTTAAAGGGGACTATTCTCGCTTTTAGTACTAAACTTTAAAAAACCACATTAGTAAAATGTACTTACATGAAATTAAACCCCCTTTCCGTTGGATTAGGAACTTTCCCCCCATATCGCCAAGAAACTTGTAAACCACACAGACAACGCGGGTTCTTTTTAAATCAAAAAGGGTGCTGTTGACCGCGGCGATGGCTTCCCTTCTTTGTGGGTTGTGTGGGGAATTCGCATTGTCCAATTCGTTTTTCTGCCACCTAAAAGGGTTGGTGAGAACTAATTTAACCCAAAACGGTCTATTTTCAACTAAACTTGAAAAATCCTTGCTTTTTGTTCAGAATACCATTTAAAAAACCCAAATGGGGAAGCACTTGAATTTTTCCCCAAAAACACTGAGGAACCTTTTAATTCGAAAAGGGCACTTCAAATTAGTCCAAAAAGATCATTTTAATGATTTTATTTTGATAGCCTTTCGCAGTGAGGGATGAAGGGTAGGTAGGGGAGGCAGTAAATTAAAAAATATATATCTATTTATAAAAAAATATTAAAGGTGGGGTTTTTCCTCCCCCCCAAAAAAAAAAGTTTCTTTGATGCTTTTTCCTCATTTTAAAAACCCAAAACTGAGATCACTATCACTAAAAACTTTTCAAATGGTGTGTTGTGTGGTGTGTTTTTGGGTGTGGTGTTTTGTGTGTGGTGTGTGTGTGTGGTTTGTGTGGTGTGTGTGGGGGTGTTTTGGGGTTTTTTAGAGAGAGGGGGCCTTACCACAAGGTATGGTTTAATGGGAAAAAGCCTATTCACATAAACATCTGATATTTTCTTTTAAAGTGAACAAATATAGGCCTATTTTTCTCTAAATACTGTAAAAAAATGGCTATAAATCCCCATGCTTAACCACCACAGCTCAAAACTAAATAAGTAAAAGGTACCTATTTTAGACATTTGACATTGTCATAACCCAAAAACTAAACAATAATGAAAACATAATTCAATTTTTTTTTAAAAGGCCACACAATTATTTTTTTTCCCAAAATTTCCAAATACTCCAGACCCATACTTTTGTACACCTTTAAGGACCTTGGGCCCACTTTTACAATAATAATTTAGAAAGCTACAAAATTTTGGGGGAAAAGCTTTAAATTTGGCTGTTAGCAGTTGATTTTGTTGCTCTTCTGTTTATTTTTGTTGCAAATGCCAGGGCGTTTCACATGGATGGAGGTGGCACAGTGTAGCCTACTTTGAAGATAAAATGTCTAGTTCACCAACTGTGAATCACACCATAGCATATGAGGGGAAACGATTTACATTTAGCAATAAACCAACCTAGGTAACACTCTGCCTCACTGCCGCGTTTTGTGCTGATAATCAAACACTCACAGACAAGAAGGAAAGTAGGCAAGGGGGCGGGTTGCTTGCAAACATGACCCGTGCATTCAGACAGTATCGAGTAAACCAACGAAACCACTTCTGAGACTCATCCTTGTGCGTGATAGTATTCTCAAACACTTCAGCTACGGTTGTGCAAGGTGTTTCAAATAAAGTCAATTTGTGAGTGCGGAAGCACTCCGAGAAACCATCCCCAGTCAATCGTCCTGTTCCACGTTGATCTCAACTCGCACACCGCGCACTTCAAAAGAACGCAGCTGCACTTGCTAACAGGCTCCACACAACTCACGCATTGCGTAGTCATCATCATAATAAATTAGGGAAATGGAGTCATGTCGTAGGCCTACGCTCAAAAAAACAATCTCGCGTCGATAATAACACACACACGGTCTATTCATGTCCACCACCGCACAACCAATCTTCAATGTCAACACCCTGACAAACGGTGACAACAAAAGGCACCACGANAAACTTGAGCATGTTCATGTAAAAGGCTACCCGCAGCATAATAATTAGATGAATCTTACCTTAAAGCAGAATCACAAGTAGGCTGTGTTTTTCATGCAAGCTAGTTCCATTAAAAGCCGGGTGGTTGACATGATGAAGACATTTTGTCCCAGTGCAAACTACTTGAAGCTGCTACCCATCTGATGTTGAATATTTCCACAATGCAGCGATTGCAAACGGCTCAGCTGTCTGTCACTTTAACCGTCTTTCTTGCTACTTCTCGGCATTTTAAAAAAAAAAAATAAAGACAAAAAGCCAAAGACTGCCATGTTTCTTTCCGATACGGCTAGAGATTTGAACAAGCCTTGCCTTGCTAGTTGTTGCTATCATAGCTGCCTGTAGGGCAGAAATTGGCTACTACCTGAATTGTAACAATTTTTCATTTTGGGCGCTGTGATTGGCTCACAATACTCCCGCACAGAGTAAAGGCTCTGCTTTTAGTCCATTGACAAGCTATGTGACAACTTAATACGCATGCCAAACTTCTACATGACAAGCATTGAAGCAGGTAGGCAGAGGAAAAAGCTGCCTTACCGGGCTGCCTGGCTGGCATTCGAAAGCTCTACTTTCAGCCTGCCTCTGCTACCAGCCGGGACTGCGCGTTGCCACGGCAACCTGCCCAAGCTGAGCGCTTTGCTTCGTGCGATTACTAGGTTTTTGATCGTTGTCCTGTGTATACTGTACTTTAAACAGCTCATAATTTATGCTGAATCAATGTTATTGTTGTGTAGGCCTATGTGAACTCTGAAGAATATTTTTTTAAACACGTGTTAGTTTTTATTTTTAAGACATTTATACCGGGGTGGGCACTGCCTACCCTGCCTACCCTGACCGCACGCTCTGCTATTCTGTAGGTTCATTTAAAGTTTATAGCACAGATCGAATTGCTTGATCAACTTCTGAGCTTATAGTATCATAATAAAATGTACTGGCAGCAAAGCTGTGGCTAGTAAAATGTTAATGCAGGGGTGGGGAACCTTTTTCATTCGAGGGCCACTTTCAAATTCCTACCATGGTCATAAAATCCCCCGGGGGGCCGTACATGAACAAATCAGGATTTCCCCATAAAAATTTAGGCCTATATAGACACCTTTAGGCCTATATGACATATAACATTTTTAAAGGTAGACACCTTTAAAACAGTCCCCCATTTTTCCTAGGTCCCCTGAATATAGGCTAACTTATTGATTGAAATGTAATTTCAAGATTCCTGTGAAGTTGCAAAACATTATAAGGGATACAGGGGCCGGATAAAACGGCCTCAAGGGCCCTCGAGACATAGGTTCCCCCCCTGGTTTAATGGTTAGTGATTCTGAAAAACACCACTGGGCACGTGAAAAAAACATACCTACACACACACACAGACACACACACACACACATTTTAGTAAAAGGCCAAAAATGCCCTAGGGCCCCCAACAATCCCGTTGCCTAGGGACCCCAAATCCTAGAAACAGCCTGCCGACCCCCCCACCCCTCCCAAACCCACCTGAAACCTCACCCCACCCCACCCCACTTGAAATTGACTGGGGGCAGCTCCCGACCTGATCACTGGGATTACATATTAAAGGCCCCTTCTAAGAAGGGGGTGGGAGGGGGCTTGGGGAGCCGCAAATGCTGTGGCTTGAGGTATGAGGCAATTTTAAGGTGCAAAAAAATCATCCACAAATTCCTCTTTTTATGCAGTGTGTGGCCCGTGCTTTAATTCAGCAATGGTTCTACCGATTTGGCCCACCTGCACGCTTGCTTTTCCCATCAGGGGAGAAATTTTTAGAGTAGATTAGTACAGCACTTTTTCAGATGTATGGTATCCGAAGAGTAGAACTACACCGTACCATCCACAAGGGAATGGGCAGTGTGAACGGTTTAACCGTACACTCCACGACCTGTTGCGCACGTTACCCTTGGATGAAAAGCGACACTGGCCGCACCACCTGCCTCACTGACATTTGATACAATACTACCCCCATCCAACCACCGGCACACGCCGTATTACCTTTAAATTTGGACACCACCCCAGTTGCCCATTGATTTCCCTTTTGGGTGACAATGGGACTGCCCCAGGAACTGTTCAGGTTTCTGAGCCTCTGGAGGAATGGATTGCAAGACACCGGCAGAGTGCCCAATGACTTGGCAGCCATGTCAAAAAAAGAGCAGAGGAGGTGGCACGCAGAAGGAATCAGAAGCACAACGACCAGGCAAATGATGCAGGGTTGGAAGAGGGACAGCTCGTATATATGCGAACCATGTGCGGGGGCGGAACAAATACAAGATCACTGGAGCCCCCAAGTCTTTCAAGTGGTACGTGCCCCTTCTGCAACAGGGGTGGTGTACACGCGGGCCCCCATTGGGACAAGAAGGACCGCTGCGACGGGTTTCCACGGGTCAGAGTTGAGAGCAGCCCTGAAGGAGTACGACCAGAACCGAGAGAATCCCGGCAGTACAGAGGAGGGTCCACAGCAGGGGTCGAAGTCCTGCAAGTGACCCTATCAGCCCTGAGGAAATAGAACCGAAGGTGTGGTGATGGTCTACCATGAAGAACCTCAGTCAGAACTAGAGCCACCCGGGACTCCTATGGGATGACGATGCATTGTCAGAGGGAGAGTCTCGCCACGAGACGCTCCACGAGGACTACAGCGGGCCGCACCCCAAATCCGTTTCCGACTACTCGGGGCTTGCTGTCACTGGAGAGGAGGAAGCCCTCACCCCGGCGAAGATTAGAGTAAAGTGCTATCGCGGGCCGCCGATTCAGTTGGAGGGGTGGATTGTAAGCTGGGATATGTGCCTATTTTTTTTTTATGTTAGTGCACATCCTTTTTTTTATTACTACCCATCACTACTTGGTATACTTTTTTCACTTATTCCATTTTAACTTCCCCCTTCGTAGATAATTGAATGGGTGGGCGGGCGCAAATACGTCAGGTGTAAGTCTGTTGGGAACAGGCATTAGTATAGGCACCTGGGGTCCTGCACCGTTGTCTTCCTGTTGCTACTCGGCGTTTGCTTGGGTCGAGGGCATGAGTTTTTGTGGCCACTATCGAGGTATGTTTTTAGCGCCCCTCCGTTTGACTTAAAATCATATGTAGCTTTCAAACTTGAGTAATGTGTGTCCTATGTCTAGTTGCTATTGATAGTGGCTTGCTGTGTAGCCTACCGCGAGCTCTTGTAAAGGGGTTTCCGGGGTGTGCTGGCTTCTAACTGAGCAGGTATGCGTTTTTTTACATTTTAAGCATCTCAGTGTGTGACTAAAGATATGTCGCTACCTTTGGATATGTAAAAACTACTTTGTTCCCCTTTTCCAGTCACCTGCTGTGTAACGTGGTTATCCCAGCCACCTGCTGTATGCCGTGTTTACCCTTGCGCTGGTTTGGGGGGGTGGTCCCAGGAAGCCCTAGCTACAGTAGGCTACTTCAGCAATCCAGGTATGCACATCGGCCGCATACTGTAGCCAAGTGTACCAACCAATGGTCCTTTAATATTGGTACTTGCTTTTAGTAATTATGCCATTCTGTGTTCTTGGGCAGTCACCTGTTGTGTTGCGGGTCACCCAGTCACCTGGGCCCATCGTGAACGAGTTATCCTGGCATCGGACCCATCTGTGAAACTCTAGCTGCAGTAATAGTAGGTTTTGGGTGCAACCGTCTTTTGATGTCTGCCCATTCGGTAGTAATGAATTTACTTTGTGTGGAGACTTAAGTATTCATTTGTCATGATCAGAATGTAACACATTGGGAAGTGTTAAAGTCCTTTTACTATAGGGGCACAGAATTGGGGTCAATGGGGGATGTTAAAATTTATTTTGTTTTTTTCTTTTGTTTCAGTGTGTACAGCGCCACGGTGCGACTACATTATTTGCTGCTTCTGTTTTTTGTGGGATGTGTGCGCGAGTGTGTGCGTGAAAGGTTTGTCGCGTTAGTTGTGCATAGGGGGTTTTTGTTTTTTTTTGTTTTTCCCCCCTCCAACTGGGGTGGAGAAATAAGATGTTGCAACTGTGAGCCTCAGGGTTTGGGGGGATTTTTTTTTCTTTATTCCTTTGTTTTTTTTGTTTGTCTTTGTGTGTCCCGTCCCCCCCCACCCTTTCTTCTTGGGGTGGGCCGGGCGGTCAAACCAAAACTACGGCCTCCATAGAGTGTGTGCATCACCTGGTAGTGATTAGATTGTGACACGTTGTGACATTCACATGTGATCCATGAGGTTTATTTGTACACGTTTGAGGCTCTGAGAGCGATGTGTTGTAGTGGTTATACATTTTCTCGTGTGGCAATGAAATGCATTGTAGTGGTTATACATTTCACGAGTGATATGAAAATGCATTGTAGTGTTATACATTTCACGAGTGATATTGAGGCCAACGCTTTTGGCCCCCCCGCCCAGTTTAGTTAGAGTCCCTTGTCTGTGTAAGTGTTTATTTATGACCAACCTCTGTGGTATTTTTAAACATGTTAAATAAAGATTTGTATTTTATATTTCCTTCTAAACACCTGTGCGTCTGGTTATTGCATCAGGTTTTCCCTTTTGCTTTTGGTGGTTCTGCTGTGGGGGTGCAATAGCCATCTTAAGGGGGGGTTACAATAGAACAAAGGATCTATAAATGACTCGGCCTATAGGCTATTCTAACGCTCTGTGAGGCCTAAATAAATAAATATTAAAAAATAAATTGAGGAGGCCCTTATGCACGAATGGGTAAACAGATGGCAAACAGCATTACATTGCTTCAACGCAGCTACGACAAAAATGGGGACTATAGAACTTTTTTCATGCCAAATACCATACCAGGGTAAAAAAAAAAATGTGACTACTACAATAAACAATTCCAACAAAATGTAAACGTGTTCTCATTAATGCAGTTACCTTGGCAACACATGGCCTTTTGACTTGATGTACAAATCAGTGGTTCTTACTGGAACTCAGGAAGTGGAAGTAGACAAATTTTCAAGTGAAAGTCAACTAGACAATCACTTGCATCATCGTACCTTCTGTTTACTTCATATTCCATTGTAACAAAAAAAAAAATGAAAAAAGATTAAAAGTCAGCTTGCTCTTCATCAGTAGACGTTTTGCCAGAAAGTGTTGAAATGTATTGAGCTGACTCATTATCCCTGACCTCTTATAAAGTAATCTCGTCCTTGCCTTGAAGCACTTTTATGCAGTTTGCCATCCTGTCATCCACTCGTGCAGAAGGACCTGCCTCAGAATTGGTATAACATTAGATGCTTGCATTCTAGGATTAAATGATTTAAAAGACAAAAAAGTTAGTGTTGTATTGTTGGTTTGGCTTTGGGACCAATACCAATAGCCTGCTCCGGGTAGATGTCTGTTACCATGAGGACAACCATTTTGGGGAGAGCTCTGCTATTGGTGCTCCATGTCACACTGGGCTCCTGCCAATCAGGTATGTCAACCATGACCACTGGCCAGAGAAAAATGCACACATGGGAACAGTCTATTGATAACATCACTGTGATTCGAAATGTTTAATTTATTTCATGTTTACATTTAGTACAAAGATATCAGAGTTAAACATTACCATCAATTTTAAAATAATAGGTAACATCCTGCCATTCACATGTGGCCTTATACTTGAAATGCAAAATCCTCTAAATTCATTGATTAGACCACTCTTTGAGAAAAAGGGTCAATTCCATCAGGCATTCATATTTAGGTGTAGGAACCTACTTTTACTTGAAATCACAAGGTTATGAGTGAAAAATGTGTGTTAATCTCACACATTTTACTTCAGCCAAATTACTTAATTTTTAAGCAGACATTTTTTTTCCTCTTTCGTGTCAAAACCAGCTAAATCCATACGTGCTTTATGTGCAACAAAGCTCAGACATTGCAATCCCACCCATGATACAAATGAAAACATTGAACATTATGATGATGATGATAGTGATGTGATATAGTTGGCTCATTCATAACTTATTTAAAATGCAGCCTATCATGAATTACTATCACGCCATATTTGTCTAATGTCTCTTCATAAATGAAGGCAGAAGTATTATACCTGACAAGATTTAAGAAATTCTAAATCCACATAGTTAAATAATAATGCCAATATGTGTATTTTCATCACATCCGCAGACTGTAAGCTTTCTAAGCACATGATACACCTAGTAATACACCTAATAAAATACATTAAAATAACATTGAACTGCAAAATAGAATCTCATATAAACCAATGACATACAAATCGAAACATAAAATAAATGCAATGGCAAAAAACACCTGCTCTGTGAAGAAGGCAAACAATAGAATCATGTAAATTCATGTCATGTCCCTTATGATTGACTGTTTGGATATAGAGCTTTTGCTGCAAAAGGATATGGATTTAGAGACTTACTTTAAACAAGGACTATATTTTAGACAAGTATGGAGTGTTTTCTTTTAAAAGAAAAATAAGCTGGAAATGAGATTCACACAATACGCTAATTTATTTTTTTCATGGAGAGGGCATTTAGAAGGTTTTACATCTGAACTCTTCAAATGCTTTCACTAATGAGATGATCTTCCTTCTGTGATTCTCCATAAGTTCTCAACGGGTCGGGTCAGCCCGACAAACCCGACGGGCCCTTTGGGTTCGGGTCAAAAATATAGCCTAAGCATAATGGCTGGGGTCGGTTCGGTCCACGGGCTAAATCTTTTCCGCCCAGTGAAAAAAAAATCAGTTCTGCTGTTTACCGTGAATCATGGCGAATTTCCCCCTTGATGGGTCAGTAAAGCTAGACCCTATCTATCCCAAATATATGTAGGGCCCGCGTAACGAAGGTCTGGCAGGCTGCTGCATGCAACCTTGCACGCAGTGCTTTAAATTTTAAATCACTACCAGAACGCAAAACAAAAATCACATCACAGCGATGATGAGTTGGAAAGAGGTCCCGGAACGCACAGAAAAAACTACATTGGCTACAAATTACGCAAACTAATAAAAACGGGAAAAAAGTTTTTTAGATGCAATTTTTAAACGATATTGAGTCCCATTCACTCATGGAACCATAGCCTATTTTGTTTCTTATACAAGGGGCGGTTGGCAATCCAATGACAATTTTAAACAACACCATATAGCATATTAAATGCTGTAATGACAACAACCATATTTTTAGTTGATCGCTAACTTTATTGCTTAGTAGTCTCAGCAAATGCAGTGCATGGGAATTATGTTTCCCCATGAGGTGAAACAAAACCGAAGGGGGTCTTCTACATAGGCAAACTAAAAGGACAGTGGCTTTCCAATTCGGTTTATCCTTTCCCCGTATTCCCACACAACTTTGGGCGTATGCGTATTAAACGTTAAATCCACGCTTTGTTGGCGACTTTGTTGCATATAATTTGGATAATCCGCATGTGCTTTTGCGATATGCCACTTCACTATTTAAATGGCTCGTGACCGAAGGTAAGCGAGCGCCAAGCAAAAGGTTTCCGGTAGACTTGGCTTTCCACACTGTCTGCTCGCGCTGCGTCTGGTTGAAAATCCCCTCAGAAAAATGTTTTATTTTGAGCGTGAATGAAATATCACCTTGTCTTTGCTGTTTTCGTGCTAAAATTGACTTGAAAACCAACTTTTCGGGTCTTGGGGGGGCAGGAAACACGCGCACACACCAAGCGGACGCTCGCCAGCCGAGGAAGATCTCAACCTCTCACCTAGCAAACTGTCTTATTTGCTACATGGCTGATAAATGCACCAACCGTAGCCCAGGTGCCACTAGAAATTAGTATGTCCAAAAACTTGTGTGCCGACCAAAATTTTATGAAAGTTTTAAACAAGTTGGCACAGCCAGGGTTTCCATCTCACCAACGCATATGAACAAACAAGGAGGGAGGGGCAACTTCACGTAGCCTACATTTAATCAGATAAAACGGGGTGGAAATGTAGTAAGCCTACATTTAGACGTCAAAACAAAGGTGGATAGATTGTTGTTGCCGTGAAGAGGCTATTGAAATCGCGCTGTGGATGATTCTGCTTAAATAGAAAGAACGTTTCCCCATTTCATATTATGTTTCTATTGTAGAAAATATCTTTTCACTAGGTTTTTAAGTGGGTTATGCAATTTACTGCACATAAGTGCACTTAAAGACCCACCACAACCCGTCATTCTCCATAGGATAACGTGGGGAAACTCGAGCCCCGACTTCGGGCCTCGAGCCGGGTTCGGTTAGATAATTCTAGTGATGTGTCGGGTAACATCGGGCTCGGACTTTAAAAGCCACGGGCCGGGTAGGGTCGGGTTGACATTTTCAGGCCCGTTGAGAACTCTAATTCTCCATCTCTTTTTCATCCAACAGAGGATAATTTTCTTATGTATGATGAGAATATGAACAAATGCCTCAGAGGCAGTCAGCCCCTGATGTTATACCACTGTGACTCCAACCATCCAAGTCAGCAGTTCCGCTGGACATCAGAAGACCGCATCTTCAATGTTCACTTGAAAAAGTGTCTGGGAGCTGGGAGCAGAGCTGATGGCTCAGGTCTACAGTGGTTCACCTGTGATGACAAGAGTGACCTGCAGAAGTGGGAATGTAAGAACAACACAAAGCTAAATCTGAAGGGGACAGATCTTTTCGTATCTCAGGAGGAGAACACTGTTCTCAGACTCACCCAAGACAATAGCACTGCCAGCCACTGGCTAATACATGGCACCGAGGAGGGTCTTTGCTCGCGCCCATACCGAGGTACGTGGACTACATTGATTTGGTTCTTTTTTGGTACTGTAGTTCTGTAGATCAGTGTTTCTCAACCAGGGTGCCAGGGCACGTCAGGGGTGCCGCAGAAACGTGGCTGATAAATAAATTAGCCTATGTAATTTAACACATATTTGTCTAAATTAATGAAGTATTGCTTAGTCAGTGCTCAGTGGAGTCTTCCATCTGCCATTTAGGCACAAAGTAAATTTAGGTCGCCCCAGTAAGCTGCAACTTCGAACGTAGGTTGTGTGACGTCTCCAAATGTGTTAATTTTCTAAGCTTTTGTGGTATCCGATGCGATGCCATGTTACAGTTGGGGTTTAGGGTGCCTTGAAAATGTTCAGTAATTGAAAGGGTGCCTCGCCTAAAAAAAGGTTGAGAAACACTGCTGTAGATAATATGACTGAAAGCGACTGGAATTTGATGCACTCTATTCAATGCAATGTTTGGACTGCCTGGTTTTTCAGGTCAGGAATATATCATTGAAAGAAGAGAAATAACGTATGTACTGCAACTATTATTAAAGGAGAATTGCGTCCGATTTCATGCCATTTTGCCACCATGCAGTTATATTGGATACATTGTAAAAATTATATCAAGTCATGATGACAATTTACATAGTGAATTAATTCTGCTGCACACCGTAAAAAATCTGCATGCTTTATCTTGAAATCACAAGCTGCCTCAGAATTCCAACTTAATTTAAATCTTTATTTTAAGTTGTGTGAAGCTTTGAATTGTAGTTCAAACAACACACACAACTCCACACAACAGACAATAAAGATTTAAATTAACTTGAAATCAGAAGTTTTACAGCTCCTCAGAATTCCAAGTTAATTAATTTTTTTATTGTACGTTGTGTAGAGTTGAGGTTGTTTGAACACAAAGCTGCAATTCAAAGCCTCACTCAACTAAATTAAACATCGCGGGATTAAATTATTTGTTTGTGATATTTTGAGTGTGTTATGCTGTTTTTAAAAAGGTCTAAACAAACCATGCACCCATGGTTGAACAAAAAAAAAACTGCTTTCCGGTACTGCAGATAAAGGAAGGGTGAACAATGCCATTGGGTTTAAAATAAGAGGAATTCTCCTTGAAATTGAACTGTATATTTGTGTAATCAAGAGTATCGAAATATCAGCTCTTTAGCAAATATAAAAACATCTTTTCCCAAGAAATCTACACAGTACAAGGCAATGCCTTTGGTAGTCCTTGCCATTTCCTTCCTTACAAGGCCAGTGGTACTCAGATTGTAAGCTGGAAAAGCCCACACAGCGATATTGGTGTTCAGTAGACAGAACTAACCCAAAGACAAATGGGGCTACTGCCCCACAACAAATAGGTTTTTTTTTTTTCCCCTTATGATACTCACCATTGTCTTGCATACAAAATAACACAAAAGTTAAATATAAAACAACTTAATCAGCTTATTTGAAATTACTTGTTCAAAATTTGCAGGAAGTCAACCTTTGGAGTCAGAGGGCTGGAAGAAGAACCCCCTAACGGGTGTGTATTACCAGGTGAACGTCAACTCTGCCCTGACATGGCACCAAGCCCGCATGAGTTGTCAACAGCAGGACTCAGACCTCCTGAGCATCACTGAGCCCCAGGAGCAGACCTTCATCTCAGGTGACACAACACTCCACCACACAGTGGACGACATCTTGTTTGGCCAGCTGTGCCGGCAGACATAGACCATTTTCACTAGACTAAGACTAAACAAACGCATGCATAAAAAAGCAACATGCCCGTCCTGATTCTGAATTTCATTTGAACATAAAGGGATCACAAACGAATTCCAAACCAGTCTTTGGATCGGGTTAAACCAACTGAACTCTGAGAGCGGATGGCAATGGGTGGATGGGAATCCATTTTCCTATTTAAGATGGGGATCAGGTATGTTTGGTTTAGTTGTATATCATTTCCTTGTATTACTGCATTAAAAAGGCAGCCTGATATTGACATGTTTAATGTTAACGATTGTCATGCTTTATTTCAGGACAGCCAAATCCAGCCCCGGGATGGTCATGTGCCTCCCTAATCTACTGCACAAAACTACGAGTGGCAAAACAAGCTGTGCTCCAGAAGACATGGGTATATCTGCCAGAGAGAAACTACAATCTCAGCTACTGCTACACCTGGTAGGCATTGTCATCATGCTACATTTCAATAAAAACTAGAAAGCAGACCTTGTGGCAGGTGGTCCGATTTTTGACCCAAACAAAGCAGATCTGGGATAAGATCTGGATCCAAAACATAAAAATCTCTAAAAGCCATTAGACAAATAGGCCTATGTGTACTTTTATTTCACCAAGTATCATTATTTTAAAAAGCCAATTAAATGTTACCAAGTCAAGGCAAAATAGTATTAGATGGACTGATTGTTTTTTTTTTTTTTTTCAAAATAATAATATCCTTTTCTCACCAAAAATGCACTCTCACTCAGTCCTCAAAAATACATTGAAAGCAAATCAGAACTTTGGCATAGTGTTGACTATGGACTCGCAGACAAATAAGGCAACAGAGATAAATAGAACAAAAAACCCACCACCTTCTTTGGGGTGGTAATAAAATAGTTTGTTCTGTACATTTCTACATACCTAACAACTTTCTACTTTCTATCTCTCAGCTCCACCAGTTACTTGCAATGCTCCGTGGATTTCATATGCAGGCACTGCTATTTCTTGAACCGCACAAAGAAGACATGGAAGGATGCTAATGCCCAGTGCATAGCTGGTGGTGGACATTTAGCGAGCATTCACAACATAGAGGAACAAAGCTTTGTCCCTCACAGCTGGGCTACAGTAAGTCCTTCAAATCATGTGATTTGTATGTATTTGTTAAGTACTGTAAAAACGAAAAAAGTGCCTTAAAGAGTTTTGTTTGCCATTGAGGGGGAAGTCAAGCTACATGTTCTCTGAGGAAACATACTGTACAGTAGGGGTTCTCAGTTTCTCAGGGAATTTTAGAGGTTCCCTCACGTTCCCTCAATACAAATGTCCCCATAAACCTTATGGGGTTCTTCAGTTCACCACACCTGGGGAACTCCAAAAGGTTCTCTTAAGTGCGGAAGACGAAATTATGAAAATGGTTAATGTTTTTATAAATTATAACAAATTTAAA
>NW_026945819.1:651748-671395 GCF_034702125.1 Engraulis encrasicolus | reverse complement strand
CTGTTAAATTTCATATCTACCAAGAGATTTTAACAGATTTATTTTACTTTCTAGCACTTTCATTTATATTAGCTTTCAATGCGATCATCATTTACATTCTCATACAAAAAAGCACTTTTTGCCATTGTGCCAGAGCAATTGCCACAATAGTAATACAATCATTGCTTATATCAGGACAGATCTCGTTTGCAATGCCACACAGGATAAGCCATGCAGTGGCCTCCAATCTCCATGTTGAGGTCCCATCAGTCATGGAGTAGGATGAAGGGGTGGGGCACTTCTTTTGGTTCTTGTACCTCCTCACAAACTGTCTCCTCCTTGTTTATCATCTTTGATTAACTTCTACTATTTTCCATGCTCATAGAACTGCCCCACCCTCCCAACCTTGCCCATGACCGAGGTAACCTGGTCATAGAACTCTGCCCCACCCACTTCAACACCATGACCATGGCATTCAGAATATGGTATAGAACCACTACTGGATCCTTTACACCAGGGGTGTCAAACATACGGCCCGCGGGAGGGTTCCATCCGGCCCGGATGTAAAAAAAAAAAAAAAAAAAATTTTTTTTTTTTTAAATGAAATAACCGAAATGCGCAATTACGGCCCTCGGGGCAAAATCGAAACCTGCATGACATTAACCCAATGGTCCCTCTGTTACACTTTATATGTAGTAAAGTGCACATCACACTTCTATTATAAATAGTGAATTTGTACTGTAACCGGCATTTCATAAAGCTCATATATTATAGACCTCATATATAGAGATAAAATTTTAATACTTCTTATTCGTATTGTATTGGTATTGGTTGTAATTAAATAATACATATAATAGGATTTGTATTGGTTCCTATTAAGCTCAAACTGGAAAAGGGATGTTAGAATGCGTGAAAAGGCAGGAAATTACATATAAGAAATACAAAATTTTCTGGGGGAACACCCCCAGACCCCCTGCTAAAATGAGCTGTCCCATATTTAATTAATTGACGGTTGCCAATGAATGAATGAAGTCAAGGAAATTTTGCATAGGATTATCAGTATTACATTGCTTTCTACATATTCAACACACTTAAAACGTGATAGTACTGAACACTAATCCTCTGCTTTACGGTTTTGTTTTGTTTTTGCGATGAAGTTACTAATGCGGCCCGCTTGAGGTCCACATGGGTTGTATTCGGCCCCCGGACCAAAATGAGTTTGACACCCCTGCTTTAGACATTTGAGTTGGTCATCCTACTGTGTTTGCAAAACTGTATTGCACTAGTACCATCGACCCAACACTGTTCAAAATCTTCATTATAAAACATTAGATGAATGTATGAATTAAAGATGTCCTCTCGACGTCATTTCATTAATATTGCTGTGTTCCCCACTGTTATTGAATGTGTTGCGAGTTGGTCCTGTTTCAAAAAACGTCCTGGGCTAACGTTCTCGAAACCTTCGTTGCTAACTAATGTAGCAACTAACGACCCAGCTGCGACAAAACTGTTTCTGGAACACTTCGTTCGGACTTACAAAGTACCAATGTTTACAAGTAATGTAGTTAGTCGTTCGTCCGATGTTGGTGCGAACGACGCAAGTGTTCCTGCAAAACGAAGTAGGGGCTGTTCGTTAGTACTACTGTCGGAATTGGAACGACTAGCATGGTTAGCTAGTTCACCTTTGTTTTGGGAAGCACGTCACTCTTGCTCGTGGTTTGGGGCGGGTTCAGGCAGAGTTCAAGCAACATCGATCGATTACTGCCACCAAGTGCACAAGCCTCCGACCCATACTACACCAAATGTCTAGTCATGTTACGAACAGGGCTGAAAAAAAAAACCCACCAACACAATATTCAAATAGGGGATAAAAATATTGTCCAAATATAGTAGGAAATTATATGTTCCACTATCGTGCTTCACGAGCTCCGATCAATCAAAGCTGCGCCAAAAAAAGAACCGTTTGATTACCATCGGGATTTGAACCCACACCAAAAGCAGCATCTCGCATGAATGCAGATTATTTAATTGCTCACATAACAAAGCCAATAGCACATTTTGATTAAACTCCAACAAGCATAGGCTACATGGAAATACATGTAGCCTATAAGTTGCCATTGCGAAATGCGCTGTTCACTATTATTTTTAAAAGGCACCAGTGTGCGGTGATCCTTCTTGTAGGCCTATTCCTTGCATTGTAGGCTATGCCTTAGTCCACAAGAACTCCAAACTACATCGTAGGCTACAACAAGTTCAAAAATGGACATTATGCAACTGCCCTAGTATGTTGAAATAGTGCGTAATGGAAAGGCACTCGGAAAGGCGAGCGTGATGACAAGAATAGGACACTTCTTCGCGTTACTAGGTCTTATGTCATAGCATTCATATTCTTCTTTTCATTTCAATTCTACTATTGTAATACAAGTCTGTCACAAGCAGCCGGCCAATAGGCTACTGTTAAAGCAAATGTTGTTTCAGCAGTGAGCACACTCCAAATAGCGCCATGGCCCATGGCGCACGAAGTGCAGTGCAGTCAGGGGGATCAGAAAACAACACAGCACATTGTGTCAGTCTTTCTCTATCTGTGTGAATTGGGCCATCGTTTTGTGTTTTTGTAAAATACAGGTGAAAAGCAATTTGACTTGGCCTTAATGTGACTGCGTGCGTGGCTGCGAGGCAAAGACTCTCCGATGCCAGAGCTCCACATGCGCGCACAAGAGCACGCGTGGATCGGCCACTTTACGCACACACACAGAGGTTGGATAAACAGTTGCGCAGAGGAATAGGCACCTGCGCTTAATGTAGGCCTATCTTACTGAGGGAATCGAAATCTTGTCACACTGAAAATGCCTTCGCGCTTACCATTCACCGCCCATTGCTCTTCATTGATGGTGATGTGTAGACCGACATTTGGTTACTGCATTTAATGGGGTGGATTTTGGGGATATGATTGTGTTAACAGGTCTTTTCCGACGTTGAAGGACTTCACAGGCATTAACGGGCCCTTCCATAGGTCCCTTCCTGCGCGTCTTTATGTACAACGGCAATAATGGCAGTTCCACCCGCTTACGTTGCGCGTAAAGACTGCGTGCAGACTGGAAAATTAAATAAACATTCTGATATGTTTTATTAATTCTCAAGCGTAATTTCAGTTATCATTTCAAGCAGCATTTAACTGCAAGCTGCCTGGCCATGACCTGTTGAAAGTGTTGCGTTGCCTTTGAGCGTGAGAATGACTTCGCTTGCCGTTCTGGAAAAAAGATGTGATGGGTGGTTATTATATATTCACCGGGGCTTGAACTCACGCCTCCGATAAGGAAACGGCAAACGTGTATGGAATTCCGACATTCTAACCACTCACCCACCAACTGTGCTTCTATATTAGTGGTAGGCTATAGCCTACAATATTAAACATTAGCCTATATGCAAAACCTAGGCCTAAGTAAAAATAATAAATGGTGGATTGTAATGTCGCATTTGGTAACTGCAGTTGAAGAGGGGTGAAGTCGGGGACATGATTGTGTTGACAAAGATTTGTGGACTTTGATAGATGTATAGCCTGAATTTGACAGGCACTGTGTGGTACAGCGTCACTGCTTTGCGACAAATGCACCCGAGCTGAGGCGAGACACTCCGAGCATTTCCGAAAACTTCATCGTCCGTCTGAACTTACTTGGTTGGAATTTCATCGCACTTACTTTGTACCTACATCGGACCACGTTGGTCTGAGGGTATCGAGAAATCGTTGTTGTTGGTTAGTTGTTGTGTCGCACTTCGTTCGGACTTACTTGGTCCGAAGGCTAATTTTGGTCGGATTCGAGAAATCCACCCCTAGGCTATGAGCCGCAGGGGTCGACCGGTGCCATCTGGGGGGGGGGATGCTACCAATGTTTTTTGGCAAGGTATATCCCCCCACTAGTAGAAAAAGCTTGATAGCAGTCATGGGGTGGTAGCGAAATCACTTTTTTCAGCTCTTGAAGTTACTACCCCCCTATAATAAATACTGTTTTTTAATATCGGCTGTATATGTAGTTATGGCTTATGTTGGGGGTATTGCCAATATCCTATACCATCGTGCTTGTTATCACTGGAAAGGGGACCTTTCAGGCTTTCATTTGAGCCCATTAAGGAATCTGTCTGACATACACAGAAGCCACAGCACGTCATTAAACCAGAAATAGCTCCCATTTTCACACAAATTGTGCCAAAACTGTGCACTTTCGTTTACATCTGTGGCATGAAAGAACACCAAGGACACCAAAGTTAACAACCTCAATACTCAGGGCACTCTACCGATTCAGAAAATGTATAATATGCCCATGCTATCATTTAGTATATGTTTGTGAGAGCCTTAAATGTCACTTGTGCAACCAGCAAAAATGTCTTCAAAATAGGACCCAATAGAATGGACTAATACAATGCAGGTACCACTTTACTTAAACCAACTTTGTTTATACTGTAGTTCATATGTCACTTGTGCAACCAGCAAAAATGTCTTCAAAATAGGACCCAATAGAATGGACTAATACAATGCAGGTACCACTTTACTTAAACCAACTTTGTTTATACTGTAGTTCATATGTGAATGCACATAACATTCACAAGTTGTTAAAGTATTCAATTATCGTAGTGTAGTGTTTCTCAAAGTGGGCCGGAAGCCCCCCTAGGGAGGCGCGTGAAGTCAGAAGGTTTTTCTTTTTTAATACTTTTCTGCTTTGCCATTAAGTCACTAATATTTAGAGAACATAGGCCATACTGTACGTGTATATCAGGCTCTAATAAACTTTACGAAGGCCTATTTATTTGTATTTTCGTAAACATTTTTCTCGAGGGGGGCGCAGACAGACACCCTTCCTCTGAAGGGGGTAATGGCACGAAAAGTTTGAGAAACACTGTTGTAGTGTATGTGAAGAAATACAATCTAGATGGTAGGCCCTGGAATGATAGGGCATTGGGTAACACTTTACTTAAACCACTCAGATATGGTATCTCATTAACAGAATTTAGATAAATGTTCATATACAACATTTTATACAGGCTATTTCATAAACAAATAGACTGAGACCCTATACAAGGGGTTACAAGCCAATAAAGAAACATGTTGCAAAGGGAATATGTTTAATGAAAGAATAGTTTCATGTAGATTTATATTATTTCGTCGTCAGTACTCTTTATCTTCCATGTCATCCCCTTCATCTGAACTGTCTATGGTTGCCTGGTTTCCGCACACTCTCAGTTTCAGTGTTGGGAATAACGGCGTTTAAAGAAACGGCGTTGCTAACGCCGTTACTTTTTTCAGTAACGGATAATCTAACTAATTATTCTTACTGTCAGTATAACGCCGTTACAATTTCATACATTCCGTTACTGCACGTTACTGTTTTAGGGTAGCCTATGCGTCGTCACCGTGCGTTCTATTACCAAAACCTCTCCATACGGACATATGGCCACGTTCGCCGCTGCCATCCACCCAGTAGAAGTCAGAAAGAGGGACAGAATGAGTGTGTGTGTGCTGCTTGGTGAACAGTGTTTGTCTGATCCCAGGATTATTGCTTTTGCGTCCGGATAGGTGGCTACCCGCATCACCGGGGGCTGAATGGAGGGAGCGCAAGCTAACATTACCAGAACCACTTCTCTCACCCCTAATTCCTCCACCAATAGGCCTACCTGTATGGACACTACGACTGCATTCGCCACTACCGCCGACTAACTTGAGATCGGATAAAGTCACCGAATGAGTTTCAATGTGTGTGTGTGCTTAGAGAACATCCTTGCTTCGCATGTCGGCATCACTGCCTTCGGAAGTTTCGCCGCGGTAAACAAAGAGTGCTCGTCCGATCATTATCCTCCTCATGAGATAAAAACTGTCCTTCAGAGTCAGAATAGGCAAATAACATGCTCAGAACTTCATCATGATTCAACTTCTCACTAACCACCATGAAATAGCTCGCTGATAGTTCGCTGATAACAACACAAACTCAACTCGCACGCTTCGAGACAAAGACGCAAAGTGGCTACCTACTTCCGCATTTTGTGGTCGAGTCACAGGTCTCGTCTTTTACTGCTTCACGACTCTGTGAACTACAAAATGACGTAATCGTAGTCTTGTTTGAAAGGGTAGCATTTAGTAATAATTAAAATGTAAATACTACATTTAGTAGTAATTTAAAGTTGGATTTAACATGCACATTTTCAGTTGAATTTAAATAAGCCTATTAAAATGTGTTCTTTTCTTTTATAAAAAAAAAAATATATATATATATATATAGGCCTATATATATATATATATATATATATAGGCTATATATACAGTATATATAGGCCTATATATACGCAATAGTTACTTTTACTGGTAACTAGTTACTTTGATACCGGAGTAACTCAGGAAGTAACTCAGTTACTTTTTTGGAGAAGTAACTAGTAACTAGTAACTAGTAACTAGTTACTTTTTCAAAGTAACTTGCCCAACACTGCTCAGTTTACACATTTCTGTGCACCTGAGGCCATTTACCAGACAAACACAATGATGGCTAGAGCATTTTGTAGTGCAGTTGCACGAAAGAAGGTCCAGGACAGTTTGGGATATTGTCGATATTCTATACAATAGCGCTTGGTATTACTGGAAAGGGGACCTTTCATTCTTTCATTTAAGTCCATTGCTGAATGTTTCTGACACACACAGAGGTTACAGCACTTCATTAAACCAGGCATAGGTCACATTTTCTCACAAATGTTGGCTAAACTGTTTGATTTCGTTTATCTCTGTGGCATGAAAGAACGCCAAGGACACAAAATTACACAACCTCAATACTCGGTGGACTCGGAAAATGATAATATGCCCATACAATTATTTTGTATATGTTTGTGAGGGCCTAAAATTTGACTTGTGTAACCACCAATAGTCTTCAAAATAGTAGCCAATATAGCAGGTCATTAGCTGGAACTATCAGGCCTTTTTTTCCTGCCAATGTTTGTGCTGGCATTCACAGAGTTCATTAAACCAGTAATTTCTCGGCCCTATCGTGGCCTAATGGTAGGGCACTTGTCTACTTCGCGACCGACCCGGGTTCGATTCTGAACCGTGCCCTTTGCCGACCCTCCCTCATCTCTCCCTCCCAACTCGATTCCTGTCACCTCCTTCACTGTCCTGTCTAAACAAAAAAATAAAGGCTTGAAAAGCCCCCCAAAAATACTTAAATGATCACTCCTGCCAATTTCAATATGCTGTTGTATTGCTCACATTACCCTTGACTTGTCAGTACCCGGAGATGCTGCATGCTACTATTCTAATGGGGGCAGATTTTGTTTACATTTAAACAAAATCTTAACATGGGCCTACTCCAAATATTTTCCCAAAAGGTAACACCTGCCCCCATTACAATGACCAGGATCTTGGAAAAGGCTGAAGAAAAAAAAAAATCTCTGGTACTGACAAGTCCAGGGTAGTGTGAGCATTACATGCATGTTGAAATTGGCTGGCGTTATCCTTTAAACCAGTAATTTCTCACAAATTCCACCTCAACTGTATGATTTATGTTGTCCCTATACCATGGGAAAACATCAGGGTCACAAAACCAAATGATTTAAAAAATCTAGGCATGCTGTTGATTCAGAAAATGTATAATGTACCCATACAATATTTGCAGGAGCCTTTAAAAGGCCGTAATGATCCTCAAGGCCCTAATGACCTATTTTCTGACCAATTCTGTAATATCTCCTTACAGACATACATACAAATGTTGGATAAAAAGAAAAATGAATGAATATATGTATGTATAGTGTATATACATACAGTATGAATGTACAAACCCCAACTCCGATGAAGTTGGGACGTTTGGTAAACAGTGAATAAAATCAAAATGCTATCATTTTCAAAACATTCAATCTATTCATTAGATGGAGAATAGTGAAAAGACAACATATTAAGTGTTAAAACCGAAAAAAAATATTGTTTTGGGGGACATATGTACTCATTTCTAATTTGATAAATCCAACACGTCTCAAAAGAGTTGGGACGGGGACAATAAATGGCAGCAAATGTCGAGGAAGACTAAAAACAAAACAAAAGACAACACTTAACAGTTAAATACATTAACCGATGAGATGATTTTATATTAAAAAAACAGTGTTAATTCCTATCTTGGACATGATTTCACCAGCTTAAATGGTGGGTGTATTCCTTGTCATGTTTTGCAATGTTTTCCTCTCTGTAGTGCTTACAGTGTGACAGGTCTTGACCAAAAACCCACCATTTTATCACCTGCTGGTCCTTATGATGGGAGCCAAACTGTTAAAACATAGTAGAGAATGCAATTTGACCTTACTATGTGGCAGTAATCGAAGATCTCCCTTCAAAATATAATGCATGGGTGGCTTTTCATGCTGTTTAAAACCCATTTATATACCATTCAGCACTGTATTTAACTCTACAGATGAGTGAGAACATCTTAACCAATGCACTACTGCACCCGCATGCCATCATGGAGGCTGACTTTTGAAGCTAGCACTAACACAAGTTGGATGGTCCATTTTCACTGTAGCACAGGATGTGCAATGCTCTATTATTGTCAAAAAGAATGGACTTCTATAACTTCTGCTGACTTCTGTAAGCAAAGGACAGTTTCCCATGTCTTCTGGGTCTATTTCAAGTGAGCTCAGGTGCTTAGGAGAATGTTACACCCCTGTATCATTTTCATGCATTAAGCATTCTTAATATGGTCAATTTTCAATAGCTCTAGCACTCCAGGAATTAGAGTGAGACTACAGCCAATATATATTTCATGATGTCCTGAACCTATACAATGATTTTATTAACAAAAATATGTCTTATATACACTCAATCGTGGTAAATCAAAGGGAATTCAAAAATGTATGTAATAACTATGGTAATTATTCCCTTTGCATCTTTAATTCTGAGTGACTCAGCCTCTCTGTGATGATCTTATACCTGGACACCTATATTGCCCATCAGTACAATTCATTTTGAAATGTTCTTCTTTGTTGTTTTATCTTATTTGGATGTTTACTAAATTTCACTGATCCCCGTCCCAACTCTTTTGAGACGTGTTGGATTTATCAAATTAGAAATGAGTACGTATGTCCCCCAAAACAATATTTTTTCTCGGTTTTAACACTTAATATGTTGTCTTTTCACTATTCTCCATCTAATGAATAGATTGAATGTTTTGAAAATGATAGCATTTTGATTTTATTCACTGTTTACCAAACGTCCCAACTTCATCGGAGTTGGGGTTTGTATGTGCATAAGAATGTATAAATCCGCTTTGAAATGTTACTGTTGTCAGTAAATGATCAAATTGCACATACAGCACTGCTTAATAATACATATTGTCCTGCCAGACATTTCACAGATTACTGACCAAAAGCTTATTGAAAGAAATTGAAAAATATTTCCCAAAATGTAATATGGTAGCCCTTCCCCAAATGATAATTTCAAAGGCTACTTTTTGCCATACAGAAAAGGTGTGTGTGTGTGTGTGTGTGTGTGTGTGTGTGTGTGTGTGTGTGTGTGTGTGTGTGTGTGTGTGTGTGTGTGTGTGTGTGTGTGTGTGTGTGTGTGTGTGTGTGTGTGTGTGTGTGTGTGTGCGTGCGTGCGTGCGTGTGCGCGAGCAGAAGAAATTCAAACTTGATGCCATCTGAAATTTGTGTCTAAATTCAATATGGCTGCTATTTCCCAAAATGGATGACTTTCATGCATTTTTCTCAATACTGTGGGGCCATAATATAGGCCTACTACATAGTAGATTACTTTTTTCAGCACTTCTCTGTTATATTCTCTTACAGATATTTTACCAAAGGTTGACTAAACAAACAAAAAATAAGTTTGATTTCGCTTCCTTGAAGCAGAGAATAGTCCTCCTACAATGGTCAAATGGCACATAGACAGTCAACTGCTGAAATAACTAGGCCTATGGTCCTTGCAATGACGTAAGCCTATAATATTCATTGATGAGTACGGTTCCTTTTTTTTAGCACAATTATTTCCTATTGCCTAATGGACAAATGTATTCATTCATTCATTCTTTCTTTCATTTGATTAGGACAATACACACTAATCAATACATCAGTAAAAAAAAAACATCAATATAAATATGTTGGTATTTGCATAGTTGCCAAATGTCATCTGTAGTCCTAAGGCAGGTAGCCATAATAAAAAAACAATACTGCATTACAGTAGACATGACATTTTACCACAAACACCAAATATATCCAGAGTAAAACAATGTTCATACTATTAATTAATAGGAGCAGGTCTGGTTTGTTTTCAGCCACTGTTTACGGGTCATTTTGAAGATGCTGATGTTGTCACATAGCCTGGCCACGCCAAACCCCTAGGGGCGTCTAGATTTCTAGGCTAGTTGTCACACAGTCCGATATGAGCATGGCTGAACAATAGAAGGTGAATTTCGATTTTGCCACCTTGACATATCCTAAAGAAAGTGGTCAAAAATTGCTCAATTAAACATATACACAACACTGCTGAAACTAGGGCATCTCAAATTCCCTCCAACATTCAATATGGTAGACGTTTCTGAAACTATTCCAAATATTTTATCATTAACATTTATCCACCCTTACCCCCACCTGCTCTACAGTATCTCACCCCCACTCCTCTCCCCACCCTACAGTGTCTTATCTCCCCATCCCCCCTCACTTTCCTTTAAGCCCCCCCCCACTACCCCCCACTCCACAGTGCCCCCCCTCGCCTACCCCCCCCACTCCACAGTGCCCCCCCAGTCACCTCCCCCCACTCAACAGTGCCCTCCACTCACTTTCCTCCACTACCCTGGCCTTGCCCCCCACCCAACAGTGCTCCCTCTCAATTGCCCCCACTCACTTCACCCCTACTTCTCCCCCTTGCCCCCCCCCCCCCCCCACTCTACATCTACTGTACATACAGTGCCTCCCCATGCCCCCGCTCATCTCTTTTATCTCCTTACGTCTTATGTCTCCTTACATTTCCTTACGTCTATAAAGAGTTAGGACAGAATTGGACTTAAAATATGTCATATTAATGATCATTATGGCGTTTTGTAAGGCTCTCACAATACATTGTATTGGTATATCATACATTGTCTGAATTAGCAGAGTGCCTTGAGTATTGAAATGGTTGGGGTTTGTGTCCTTGATGTTTTCCCATGGTTTACAGTACGTAGGGACTAAAGAAAGCCTACAGTTTAGGCGACATTTGTTATTATTATTTCTGGTTTAATGAAGTGCTGTGACCTCTGAGTATGTCAGACCGATTTAGTAATGATCTTAAATGAAGGCCTAATGCCAAGCAGAAACTTTGGAAGGAAAAAGGCCCAATATTTCCAACAGATGACCTGCATGTATTGGCTATTATTTTGAAGACTTTTGCTGGTTGCACAATTCAAATTTAACGCTCTCACAAACGCATACAAAACAATTGTATGGGCATATTATACATTTTCTGAATCAGCAGACTACACATAGTATTGAGGTTGTCCAATTTTGTGTCCTTGGTGGCCACAGAGATAAACGAAAGCAGACAGTTTAGCCAAGAGTTGTTGGAAAATGTTAGCTATGTCTGATTTAATGAAGTGCTGTGACCTCTGTGTATGTCAGACAGATTCACCAATGATCTTAAATGAAAGCCTGAAAGGTCCCCTTTCCAGTAATACCAGGCACCATGGTATAGAGTATTGGCAATACCCCACGAAATGAGCCTGAACTAGACATGCATCCGAATTCAAAAATGGAATTTAATAGAGGGGGGTAGTCACTTCAAGAGCCGAAAAAAGGGGTTTCGCTACCACCCCGTGACTGCTATCAGGCTTTTTCTAGTAGTGGGGGATATACCTTACCAAAAAAAATGTTAGCATTCCCCCCCCCCAGATGGCACCGATGGCCAAAATTTGGGGCCATGGCTTAAGGCCTACCCTGGTTGCTTTGTTTCAAGCCGTTTTTGCAAGCCAGCAAGGTGGCTTGTGGAGAAACGAGAGGGTGTTCCGTGTTTCTCGTGGAAATGCGTCTCTGATTGGCTCACTCTTCCTGCTCTCGTGGAAATGAGTCTCTGATTGGCTCAGTCCTCCTGTTCTTGGAGAGAATGTAATGGAAAACAGAGTCGCCACTTCCCCGGGTGGTACTGCACTATAGGGGCGCCAACGGAGGCGTGCATGCTCCATTCAGGGCTGTGCTCTTTCGACAGCGACCCCTAGGCGAGCTGCAGGCACGGAGCAACCAGAGTGGGCTTGCTGTATGGATGAGGCTTTGTGCTGTGTGGGTACCTAAGAGCAGCAACCAGCTGATAGATAAGCTAAGCTAGATTCCGGGCCACCAGACGTTGCTTGTATTGAAAACAAGCAGAAAAAAATTACATGTTTTTAGAAAAATGGGTCGACATAAACCTTTGTGGGCGACGCCTTCTTTCGACGTGACGAAACACAGAAAGGCTTTCGTGATTCGCTCGTTTCTCTGCATTATTTATGTCAATTGGGAAACACCGGGAAACACAGCCAGGCGAGGTGACACAAGTGAGTTTAACTTGGGGTGACCGTCCGATCTTCAAAAGGAGTGAGTAAAACTGTGTTTTATCGGAAGTTGGCCCTTAACATCATTGTCATAAGAAAATGTAATCTATGGCTGTCTTATATAGACCTGTGATGACATCAAATAAAGCACATGATTAGTAATTGCTCAATTCGTTTTAAGGCTACAGCCATAAATTAATGTAAGGCTACAACCATTGTGTGGTAACAGGATTATGTCTAAGGATTTAGTTTTGAAACATGGCCATTGTCTTTGAAGAGAGAGAAAGATATAGAAAGAGAGAGAGAGAGAGAGAGAGAGAGAGAGAGAGAGAGAGAGAGAGAGAGAGAGAGAGAGAGAGAGAGAACTCTTAACAGATGTAAATAAACTGTTTCTTGCATCAAAAATGGCTAAGTCATGTTACCTAAGTCATTCACATTGGCAGAACAATTGTGCACAGGGCCCCAGGATGAATAGATAGGGCCCCCATACCACCTGCCAAGATCATAATAGGGCACCTACCCCTGCCACCTGCAGGAGGGCCCTAGGCCTACAGGCAAATGCCCTCCTTGTCCTCCCTATAGCTACGTCCCTGGTCATGCATTTTCTCATAGGCAGTGTGTGACTTTATACATACAGATTTTTGACTCTGGTGACTGTTGTGATTGATCAATGACCCTGGCAGAAAGGCAGGGTGATGCAGCTATGGTAGGGGAGTACTTGTATGCAAAAATCTCATTTCGACCAAATTCGGACTTAGGCGGTTTTGGTAGCAAGCCGACGATATGCCAGAACAACGTGTGCATGCGGAATTGAATAAGAGGTCAAGACTGGGCCAAAAATGTAATATTACGATATTCCGGTCCGATTTAAATGAAAGTAACTAGAGGTGTGGTTGATTTCAAAAAAGTTTGAGAAATACCAAGGCACTCATCTTCTTTGTAATTAAAATGCCTTTATTTTGTTGGGCATAGCATGATTAAAATACTTCGACGCGTTTCGGCATAAAGCCTTCGTCAGGAAGTGTGCAGTTTCTTCTGTGACAAACAGACATAATTAAAAGACATCATGAGTGTTCTCAGGTGTGCAGGGTGGGACCAATTAGCCAATGGCTAAACACTCTTCAACAAAGGTGACATAAAAAACACAGAAAGACAACAATATCAATTGTGGGCAGCAGGGGGCCTCATTCTACAGTCTCTACACATATAATAGAGTATTAGACAGCAAAGCAGAAAAACATGCATGAAATACATTTACTTAAACAGTAGTGTTTACAAAAAGTGGCAGTATTCCATCTCATCATTTAAGCCTGGATATTGAGTAGCTTTTAATTTAAAAATCCAGTAGCTCTCTCGCTGATTTAATTGTTTGAGTCTATCGCCCCCTCTCATTGTTTGTGGTATATGATCAATACCAATAGCTCTTAAAATAGCTGGGTCACTGTTGTGCTGGTCTTTAAAATGGCGTGCCATTGGATAGTTCTCATTTTTTGTTCTAATTGCGTACTTGTGTTCTGAGACTCTATCTTGTAACCTACGTTTGGTTTTTATGTCACCTTTGTTGAAGTGTTTAGCCATTGGCTAATTGGTCCCACCCTGCACACCTGAGAACACTCATGATGTCTTTTAATTATGTCTGTTTGTCACAGAAGAAACTGCACACTTCCTGACGAAGGCTTTATGCCGAAACGCGTCGAAGTATTTTAATCATGCTATGCCCAACAAAATAAAGGCATTTTAATTACAAAGAAGATGAGTGCCTTGGTATTTCTCAAACTTTTTTGAAATCAACCAAGCCTGTCACCAAAGAGCACCATCTTAAAAAACTAGACAGTTCCAGGAAGCACTCCAACTGGACTTCATTCTAACTAACACCAAAAATTGGAGAATGTTATGCCCCACACTCTGAAGATGGCCAAAAAAAAATAAGTGCCGTAGGTGAGTGCCCATTCTAGTTTTTGTAGATGTTCACATTCTTGACCATAAAGCCAAATACATTGTCACTGTACAACCAAAGCCGCCGATTTTCCACTGTAATTTTGACGTGATTTTTTTTTTTCAAAAGAATGAAATCCCAATAATTATATATAATATTAACCAAAGTTGTGCAGTGAGTTGTGGCAGTTATGCTGTAAGCAAACCATTCAAATATACAAGGGGGTGCGCAGGAAAACAAAGTTTGAGAACCGCTGCTTAAGAAAAGCAGCTGAGCTGGATATCCTCAACAGTAACCCATGCCAGTGAGGGTATATTTCAACCATCAATATCACGTTTTCATCATTGGCCCACTTTATCTGCAAAAGTGCATGTGCAAACAGTGCAAAATAGAACAAGGAAAACTGAAAAAATGGTCTGCAAATGTTTTTAGCTTTCCATAATGTCAGATGGTCCCTTAGGTGCAGCCTTAGGTGCCACCTTCTTGGGGGCTGCACGTTTTCGAATGGAAAAGCCAACCATTCTGATTTGACAGCCCTGCTCAGCTCAACACAGCGCAACACAGCACGGCACAGCACAGCCGGGTTTAGGTGGAAAACTGGTACTAGAGTACATCTCTTGGTGCAATCTGAGCGAATAAAGTCTTCATCAACAACAAGTAGAACGGTTTGGCAGCTTTTCTTTCTGATCTGGTCTACCTCAATCTGACTCTGCCTGGGGGCTGTCTTCTCCCAAGAAGAAATCCATGACAAGGGCTATGCTGAAGTTTAAACCAAACATTTTCTTCGCCCAATACAACGTCTCTGCTTAAACCACGTCACTGCCTTGAACACGCCTCGAAACAGGACGGTTGGAAATGCTCAGTTGATTAGTTCCAGGCGAAGTGGACGGAGATCCCGCTGTAGCGGGATTGAGCAAGCTCCTGGCCCTACTGTGTGTAGCTGAGCCAAAGGCGTTGCGTCACCAGTAGGGCGGAGCCCGGCTACTCCCCTCACACCTCTCATCACATCTCAACCAATCACCTCCTCTCCTCTCACACCATTCATCAGATATAAACCAATAACTTCCTCTCCTCTCACACCAGTCATCAGATATCAACCAATAACCTCCTCTCCTCACACACCAGTCATCATATATCAACCAACCACCTCCTCTCCTCTCACACCAGTCATCAGATATCAACCAATAACCTCCTCTCCTCTCACACCAGTCATCAGATATCAACCAATAACCTCCTCTCCTCTCACACCAGTCATCAGATATCAACCAATAACCTCCTCTCCTCACACACCAGTCAACAGATATCAATCAATAACCTCCTCTCATCAGACACCAGTCATCAGATATCAATCAATAACCTCCTCTCCTCTCACACCAGTCATCAGATATCAACCAAAAATACTGAATCAAACAAAGATATCGCAAACCACGCCCACTCAATGCAAAAGCGTGTGCTCAAGTTGGGTCTCCTAAGGGGGCGTTGTCCCCTACTTCTTCTTCTCTTTTTGAGGTGTTTGCGCAAGACGTGCGCTACCGCCATCTACAGCGCCAAGGGGATTTCATTGATTCTCAACCTCAGGACTCCGAAGGTCTCCTAACCGAAGGTCTCCTAAAGGGGCGTTCACTCGACATAAAGTGGATACCGGAAAGGAAACAAAATGACACTTCTTGGTTACATCCAATTTCTTTGTCTCAACCAACCACCCTTTTAATCTATTACCATACTCACTCAGTGATTTGAGGGATTCCTCCATTCTCTTCCTTTCATTGCCAGTGATCTCAGCAGCTGTAATGGCAGAGCAGATATTAACAGTTTGTTTGTATGTATGATTGTGTTCTATAAACTGGAATAGCAGACATTGGATGAACATTTATCAACAGCTATTATTTCAGCTACTGTAAATCTGAAATGGTTATGCAGGATCATTCCAAATGACCCCAAAGAGAAAGAGAGATGGGCTGACGAATGATGTCCAATGCAGACAGACACACACACTATATCACACCCCCCCCCCCACACACACACACACAGACACACACACACAGACACACACACACAATCGTCCCCCTTCTGGGCTAAGATTCTCGAAACCTTCGTTGCTAACTAACTTAGCAACTAACGACCCAGCTGCGACAAAATTGTTTCTGGAACACTTCGTTCGGACTTACAAAGTCCCAATGTTTACAAGTAATGTAGTTAGTCGTTCGTCCGATGTTGGTGCGAACGACGCAGGTGTTCCTGCAAAACGAAGTAGGGGCTGTTCGTTAGTACTACTGTCGGAATTGGAACGAATAGCATGGTTAGCTAGTTCACCTTTGTTTTGGGAAGCACGTCACTCTTGCTCGTGGGTTTGGGGCGGGTTCAGGCGGAGTTCAAGCAACATCGATCGATTACTGCCACCAAGTGCGCAAGCCTCCGACCCACTACACCAAATGTCTAGTCATGTTACGAACAGGGCTGAAAAAAACCCCACCAACACAATATTCAAACAGGGGACAAAAATATTGTCCAAATATAGTAGGAAATTATATGTTTCACTATCGTGCTTCACGAGCTCCGATCAATCAAAGCTGCGCCAAAAAAAGAACTGTTTGATTACCATCGGGATTTGAACCCACACCAAAAGCAGCATCTCGCATGAATGTAGATTATTTAATTGCTCACATATCTCCACACATAACAAAGCCAATAGCACATTTTGATTAAACTCCAACAAGCATAGGCTACATGGAAATACATGTAGCCTATAAGTTGCCATTGCGAAATGCGCTGTTCACTATTATTTTTAAAAGGCACCAGTGTGCGGTGATCCTTCTTGTAGGCCTATTCCTTGCATTGTAGGCTATGCCTTAGTCCACAAGAACTCCAAACTGCTTCGTAGGCTACAACAAGTTCAAAAAATGGACATTATGCAACTGCCCTAGTATGTTGAAATAGTGCGTAATGGGAAGGCACTCGGAAAGGCGAGCGTGATGACAAGAATAGGACACTTCTTCGCGTTACTAGGTCTTATAGTATTCATATTCTTCTTTTCATTTCAATTCTACTATTGTAATACAAGTCTGTCACAAGTAGCCGGCCAACAGGCTACTGTAAAGCAAATGTTGTTTCAGCAGTGAGCACACTCCAAATAGCGCCATGGCCCATGGCGCACGAAGTGCAGTGCAGTCAGGGGGATCAGAAAACAACACAGCGCATCGTGTCATTCTTTCTCTATCTGTGTGAATTGGGCCATCGTTTTGTGTTTTTCTAAAATACAGGTGAAAAGCAATTTGACTTGGCCTTAATGTGACTGCGTGCGTGGCTACGAGGCAAAGACTCTCGGATGCCAGAGCTCCACAAGCGCGCCCAACAGCACGCGTGGATCGGCCACTTTACGCACACACACAGAGGTTGGATAAACAGTTGCGCAGAGGAATAGGCACCTGTGTTTAATGTAGGCCTATCTTACTGAGGGAATCGAAATCTTGTCACACTGAAAATGCCTTCGCGCTTACCATTCACCGCCCATTGCTCTTCATTGATGGTGATGTGTAGACCGACATTTGGTTATTGCATTTAATGGGGTGGATTTTGGGGATATGATTGTGTTAACAGGTCTTTTCCGACCTTGAAGGACTTTGAATGTGCCATGTTTACAGACATTAACGGCCCCTTCCATAGGTCCCTTCCTGCGGGTCTTTATGTAGCCTACAACGGCAATAATGGCAGTTCCACCCGCTTACGTTGCGCGTAAAGACGCGTGCAGACTGGAAAATTAAAGAAACATTCTGATATGTTTTATTAATTCTCAAGCGTAATTTCAGTTATCATTTCAAGCAGCATTTAACTGCAATCTGCCTGGCCATGACCTGTTGAAAGTGTTGCGTTGCCCATGAGCGTGAGAATGACTTCGCTTGCCGTTCTGGAAAAAAGATGTGATGGGTGGTTATTAAATAGCCTAGGGCTATATTCACCGGGGATTGAACTCACGCCTCCGATAAGGAAACGGCAAACGTGTATGAAATTCCGACATTCTAACCACTCACCCACCAACCGTGCTTCCATATTACTGGTAGGCTATAGGGTACAATATTAACCCTTTAACGCATAACATGGGTCTAAATAGACCCGGCTGAGTTTAAAATGTCTATATCTTTGTAAGAATACAATTTTCTTACTCAGCACTCCATGAATTCCTCAATTGACTTGTTTTTGTCCCTTAGATGACTTAATTTATTTTTATGCATCATAACTTTTTGCGTGAAAACACTTTTTTGGTTACTACCCCTTTAACGCATAACATGGGTCTAAATAGACCCGCATTCATTTCCTATGTAATTTCATCACAAGCTTAATGTCTCTGAGCCATATTGAAAAAGGATTTTGATTCTTTTACTAAAAGTCCAACTTTTTATCATTTATGGAGTATTAACTCCCAACATCAATACTTATTTTAAATACTTGATGGTTTTTCTTTGATATAGAAGTCATTTTATATAACTATATGATATTTAGACACATGGGTCTAAATAGACCCGCATTCATTTCCTATGTAATTTCATCGCAGGCTTAATGTCTCTTAGCCATATTGAGAAAGGATTTTGATTCTTTTACTAAAAATTCAACTTTTTGTCATTTATGGAGTATTAACTCCCACCATTAATATTTAATTCAAATACTTTATGGTTATTCTTTGAAATAGACATCTTCTTATACAATTATATGATATTTACACACATGGGTCAAAAATGATCCGCATTCATTTTTTATATACAGAATTATTAGGCAAACATGTTTTTTGACTATATTGTCTTTTTTATGCTTATTTTCCAACAGGAATCTATATGAACTTGAAAACCTATCGGATTTAAGCATTCCAGGCCATGCATATTTGTATAAAAACATGGGGCTGTGGTCGAAGGTGCCCAACACCTTATATCAGGTGTGCATAATTATTAGGCAACTTTGTTATCTTCTTGGAAAATGGGCCACAAAATAGATCTAACAAACTCTGAAAAGTCGATTAACAATTTTGAAGTCTTCTAGAGGGATGTGGCTGTCGTAAAATTGGCAAGACGTTGGTCACTTTACCACAGAATTATGAAATGCATCATTACAAAGTCATCAGTCTCGTAAGAAATGTCACAGCCAAAAATTGAGAAGAATTTAAGGTGGAGCTACAAAAAGTATTACCCTGCAGTCCTATAATATTACACAACAGAAACCTACACCAAG
>NW_026945819.1:629248-646748 GCF_034702125.1 Engraulis encrasicolus | reverse complement strand
GTCCAGCAGCCAGTTGCAGAGGGAGGTGCTGAAACCTAGTTTGTCCAGTTTTCTGATGAGTTGTTGTGGTATTATGGTATTGAATGCTGAGCTGAAGTCAATGAACAGCATTCTCACATATGAGTCTTTATTGTCCAAGTGGGTGAGGGCTGGATGGAGGGCAGAGCAGATTGCATCCTCCGTGGATCGCTTGGCTCGGTATGCGAACTGGTAGGGGTCCAGGGTGGGGGGTAGGGTGGCTTTGATGTGTGACAGGACTAGCCGTTCGAAGCACTTCATGATTATGGGCGTCAGTGCTACAGGACGGTAGTCATTGAAGCATGATGGTGATGATTTCTTCGGCACGGGTATGATGGTAGCAGCTTTGAAAAGTGATGGGATGACTGCTTGCTCCAGAGAGATGTTAAAGATGTCTGTGAAGACATCCTTCAGCTCTTCTGCACAATCCTTCAACACTCGGCCAGGTATGTTGTCTGGGCCAGCTGCTTTGCGTGGGTTGATGGTGGCCAGTGTCCTCTTCACACTGGCAGAGGACAGGTACAGGGGTTGATCATGGGGGGGAGGGGGAGTTTTCTGTGGATGAGTGTCATTTTGTGCTTCAAAACGGGCGAAGAAACTGTTCAGGTCGTTTAGCAGAGAGGTGTTGTTGTCACAGCTTCGTGGTGCGGGCTTATAGTCCGTGATGGCCTGTATGCCCTGTTATCTTGGCCAGGTTAACACCACGGTCGATATATTTCTTCCTTCAACCGGTTTTCGTTTGTGTATGCATTCCCATTGCGATATTTCGAGTGATATTGCGAACACTGCTAGGAGAGCAGTGAGTCAGGGCACACGAGGAACTCACGCGCTATAGGATAACTACGGACAATTGTTAATCTTTTTCTAGTACCGAAATCAAAGGAACCTCGCCTAGAGTCTACGGAGATCCGGCGGAGCCTGATGGTCTGTCCCCAACAGAGTGGACAGTTGTGAGCGCGTGGAACGGATCTACGTGCACCCCCCTTTCTCACTGGACCCCCGCAGAACGACACGGCAAAGACTATCGGAGTACACAACGTAATACCCCTTTCCTTAACCTGTTCAACGAAGCAAGACTCTTTGGGCATACTGCAACCTCGTGCTCCTAGAAGGCGCGTGGTATCGTTCGGACCCACAGACAGGACCTGAGCGCTAGTGGAGAACAAAGGAACTTGCGTGCACAAAGACGCGCACATCCATCTCGCCCCGAGAGATCAAAAAGGGTTCTCTCTCTCTTCCTACCAAGGATACCGCAGTAAGCACTGAATTGGGCATAGATATACAGTTAGAACTGTTACATAGCTTTGAGGAGTTGTGTTTAAATATCCACACTTGTAGAGTGTGATATATTTTATTTTTGGGTTATTTTGTTCTATCTGTTCTTTCTTTTCTTTCTCTCTTTCTCCCCTCTCATCACCACAAATAGCCACACGCTATTCTTAGTTTACATACTGGTAGTTGCAGTACAGGCCATACATGCACCCACATGTAAACTATCCACTCACAGAGATACACGTAGGCTACCAGTGTTTTAAGGCATAGAGTTACTGAGTCGAGGACGTAAGCTATTGTTGGAAAGAGCGCCAAGCACCCCTTTCCCTTCCCCCAAGTATACTGTAACCTTTAAACAAAGGACGGTATTCTCTGATCAGCTTGAATTCTTATCCTCGAGATAGTTTCCCGCTTCATCAGCCGAAAGCTTAACACTCCACCTTGAATCTCATATTTCGGTTCTGCGCACCCGAGCTGCGCAGAATCATTTGAGCCATAGTTCATAGAGAACATACATCTCTCACTCTCTCTCTCCTCCCACCGCTTTGCACAAGCGGTAACAGAAGTGCGCGGAGCCCCACAGAGCGCGCACGACCTTCTCTCGCTCTCTCTCTTTTTCTATCTCACGCATAGTGTACACACACACACACACACATACACACACACGCATAGCGCATCCTCCCATACCCCGTGTATGTATTGTATATTTTACCTAAGTTCTCATGCCCTGCAAGTCACATTGGCTGTATCAGTGTTATGACCGGATTATGCTTTTACAATAAATGTACATTGTGGTGAATCGTGTTTGTCTTATTTGAACAATTTCTACGAAGTCAACCAGAAAAGAATTCACACAAAACCTACAGATTATTACTCAATAATGGTCATGATTTTATGAGATGGTCATGAAACGTGTTTTATGCAATCATTAAACAATTGACAATTCCATAAGTACACACCTAAACATTATTGATACCCAGCGCGAAGAGTTTAACACACTCTTTATTCATCATTTCTTATACTCTAAAGCCCCCTGCACACTACATGCGGTAATACGAATCCGGTTTGACCGGAAACCATTCATTGTCAATGGAGAACCGCATTGTGAAGAGAGCTGTTGCTATGGTGATGATAAACACTTTAGGATTTCCCGCGGATCTTCTCAAAAATTAATAGATGGGTCATTCCACACCAAACCACTGAATCATCCCGCACGACCATCTCAGATTTGGCTGAAAAAAATCAAGGACATCCTCTTGTCATTTACCACCGTTTTCTGGGGGCTTAAAGTTGCTTGAAAAATTCTCACCTTTGAATTTGTGGGCATCTTTGAAGGACTGTGGTAAGCGCAGTTTTAAAGACAGAGGTTTGATATGGACAATGTATGTCCCCAACCATTCTGTGCATGTTGTGTTGAAAGACTGATCTTCTGCGATGAACAGTTTAGAAGATATGAAGTCTTTAAAATGGAAAAACTGAAACTTGGTGCCATCTTTACGATGTTATTTTAAAAAAATGTTACGACTCACCACCATATTATCAACAGTTTTGGAAAGATTAGATGTCTGTTCTTAACATATACAAAAACTGTAATGGTATTCTGCCTCATTTGGTCACAATGATTTTTCAAAAACCCTCTGTTGGGTGACTTCCATAGCTCCTATGAAAAATTGGTATTAGTGGCCTCTTATCCATGTTATACAAAAGAAATGACAGAACTCACCACTATGACATTTACAGTTTTAGAAAGACTCAATGTCTGTTTTTAACATATCCAAAAACTGGGGTGGTGCTCTGTCTCATTTTTAAAGAATGGACTTGTAAAAACGGCTGTGTGACATCTTCAGCTTGCTGCTCTATTGAGGTGGGGCCCCTGCTCTGATCTTTGCAGGCTACATGGGGGCCCTATCTACCAGTATTTGCCATGAGGCCCTATGTACAATTGTTCCGCCACTGTGAATGACTTGAGCAATTTGAGTCAGACATTTTTGATACAAGATATTTGACTTGAGCATTTTCGACACACTCAATATAATACGGCAAAAAAGTAAAAGTGGCTGTTGACAGAGTTTTTTTCCAGCTTTTTCTGAAACTACATTTCAGTAAATCAAAGGTTATAGACGTGTGTAAACTTCATCTTTAGGCACTGAAAACCAAACACTGAAATAAAGTGATGAAATGTTGAATGACTGAAACATTCACGTAGATCTTGAAACAAGTACATCCTGACTATCACCACATCTCAATCTTTATTACAATTCACGTAGATCTTGAAACAAGTACATCCTGACTATCACCACATCTCAATCTTTATTACAATTCATAACAATATTTAATAACTTGTTTACCAATGTTGATGCAGTTCTGGGGCCTGCTGTGGATTATTTTGGATTGTTTATGAGGTATTGACTTTTATCATGTGACTTTTCTTTCTAGATTTGTTTTGTGTTTCACTCCATGTATGTAGGTCCATTTGAGCAGACTCGTCAGATTACTGCATAACATCAAATATTGATGCCTCCATTGCACAGTTCTGTGGCAGAGTTGATTCCTGATGACAATACAGTCAGCATTGCAGTGGTGTAGCACCATGGTCAGGGTAGCTCAGTCATGGTGATTGGAGGGGCATGACAGCTGTTTAATCAGGTTACCTCCTTACGAACAGTCTCCTCCTTTTGTATCATCACTGCTTTTATCTCTTCTTCATGATAAAAAAGTGTCCCACCCCCCCAAAAAAAACCATGACGAAGGTGACCTGTTCATAGAACTTGGCCCCGCCCCAGTCCTAACCATGACCGAGGAACCCAGCGCATTGTATTGGTTCATGGCAAAGGTCTATGTGTTCAATCATTTGACATATGTCTCTACAGAGTAAAATTGAAGATATGATGGAAAGTTTGAAGTATGTCAAAGTAAAACATCGTCGGCTTGCTACCAAAACCACCCAAGTCCGAATTTGGTTAATATGAGATTATTGCATAAACTTACTTCCCTACCACAGCTGCATCACCCTGCCTTTCCGTCAGGGTCACAACAGTCACCAGAGTCAAAAATCTTTATGTATAAAGTCACACACTGCCTATGAGAAAATGAATGACCAGGGCAGGTGGTATGGGGGCCCTATCTATTCATCCTGGGGCCCTGTGCACAATTGTTCTGCCAATGTGAATGACTTAGCCCTTTTTGATGCAAGAAACAGTTTATTAACATCTCTTAAGAGATTTCTCTCTCTCTCTCTCTCTCTCTCTCTCTCTCTCTTCAAATACAATGGCCATGTTTCAAAACTTTATCCTTAGATATCTGTCTGAGATAATCTTGTTACCACACAATAGTTGTAGCCTTATATTAATTTATGAGTGCAGCTATAAAATGAATTCAGCAATTATAAATCATGTGCTTTATTTGATGTTATCACATGTTTGTAGAAGACTGCCATAGACTACATCCTCTTATGACAACCTGTTATTTCAAACAGTTATCTAATGATTTACAATGTAGATTATGAACAGCATTAGGTTGTTGACACCAGTGAAATACATAAATGCATACACAGTAGGATGACCAACTCCAATGTGTAAAGGATCCAGTAGTCGTTCTATAACATATTCTGAATGCCACGGTCATGGTGTTGAAGTGGGCGGGGCACAGTTCTATGACAAGGTTACCTCGGTCATGGGCAAGGTTGGGAGGGTGGGGCAGTTCTATGAGCATGGAAAATAGCAGAAGTTTATCAAAGATGATACACAAGGAGGAGACAGTTTGTGAGGAGGTACAAGGACCAAAAGAAGTGCCCCACCCCTTCATCCTCCTCCATGACTGATGGGACCTCAACATGGAGATTGGAGGCCACTGCATGACTTACTCTGTGTGGCACTGCAATCTGGATCTGTCCTGGTATGAGAAATGAATGTATTACCCCTTTGGCAATTGCTCTGGCACAATGACAAAAATAGTTTTACTTCGGATGAGAATGTAAATAATGATTTCATTGAAAGCTAATATGATTGAAAGTGGTAGAAAGTAAAAGAAATCTGTGAAAATCTGTTGGTAGACATGAGACTTACCAGCATGCTAGATTGTTATAAGGTCTACAAAAATGTTTCAATTATTCACCATTTCCAGGATTAAAGTTTTTTTCCCCCATTATTTTGAGTGATTACTACTTCTTGGGAGTGCACACACCAAGCAATACATGGGTGTTAAGTGCAGGCGCAAACGCCGACCTTTGTTGGTCTTTTGTCACTCAGGATTAAAGTTTGGAATAAAAATAAAAAAGAATAGTATAACTATCAAAATAATGTGCAGTGCATTGTTCTTGTTGTGCTGCATCAAATAATTTATTTTAAAGTGTTTTGTTTTCCTTAGGAGTCCTTTCATGTTGACTTGCAGCTTCACTTAAAATAAATAAATAAATAAATAAAATAACATCTTAGACAGGTACTGTTTGTAGTGGACCAATGACACAGACAGGATGACAGGATGATGCAGATGTAAAGTTCTGCAAAAATCTCCTTTGGCCAAAATTATTAGGGGGGACTCACAATTGCTCTTTGCCCAGGGTCTCAGATTTCCTAGAACCGCCACTGATGTTTGGCGCCCCCTTTGGTGCCTAGTTTTTCCCTGTTTTCCGAAAACCCCAAAATCGGACTTAGGCGGTTTTGGTAGCAAGCCGACGATATCAAAACATCTTTACAGCTAATAAAGTTATGTTGAAAAAAATCATAGGCTGAAAGAAAAATGTGCAAACATCTTGTATCAAGACTATGTGTTAACAAAGCTACTTTACAAATCAGAATGGTTCAATTAATTGATCACTAATGCAATTTAAGACCTACTTTACAGTATAATAGCAAAATGTTAACTCCTACAGTGTTGAGGTTTAAACACATGGCCATAACCTTTAATTCACAAACATTTACTTGCCAAAAAAATCTTAACCTAAAAGCTAAAAGAAAAAGAAAAATAATAATGGTATATAAATCACTCAACTTTTTCTTATTGCGTGCTTAAAAAATACTCAAGTCACATTTCTTGTATCAAAAATGCCCAAGTCAAACTGCCTGTCATTCACATTGTCAGCCCAAATAGATTGGTACCCAACAGTCTGCAAAGGTCATGATTATGACCCCTACCACAAATTCAGGAGGGCCCTGGACAAATGCCCTGCTTGTCCCCCTATAGCTCCGCCCCTGGTAATTCATGTGACTTAGGCATTTTCACAGGAGCTGCTGATGTAACAGCTCACTGGTTTTTCAAGAGTCATTACAAGACATTGATGCAGATAACCATACCAGTTTTTTGTTATGTTACAAACAGACATCCTATCTTTACAAAACTGTTCAGTTCATTGTGGTGATTACTGTCATTGTTTTGGTATAGCATGGCAAAGTTACCCCCCAATATCAGGTTTTCATAGGAGCAGTGGAAGTCACACAACGAGTTTTTAAAAAATCATTGTGACCAAATGAGGCAGAATACCATCCCAGTTTTTGGATATGTTAAGAACAGACATCTAATCTTTCCAAAACTGTTGATAATATGGTGGTGAGTCGTGACATTTTTTTTTAATAACGTGGTAAAGATGGCACCAAGTTTCAGTTTTTCCATTTTAAAGACTTTATATCTTCTAAATTGTTCATCGCAGAAGATCAGTCTTTCAACACAACATGCACAGAATGGTTGGGAACATACATTTTCCATATCAAACCTCTGTCTTTAAAACTGCACTTATCACAGTCCTTCAAATATGCCCACAAATTCAAAGGTGAGAATTTTTCAAGCAACTTTAAGCCCCCAGAAAACGGTGGTAAATGACAAGAGGATGTGTGAAAATCCACATTTCACAAGTACATGTTCCACATGTTACCCCTTGAAATTCATAAGGACCTACTTAAAGTAGTTTTTTAGATACAACACTCTGAAAGTGGGCTCTCTGAGAAGTCTGTTCCAAACGAGTCAGGGGGGTACCTGACAAAAACATTTTTAATGACAAAACTATGAGGAGTTGAGAGCTATAATTTTGCACTTGTCCTATTGGGACGTTTGTGAACCTCCTTGATTTTTTTCTGCCAAATCTGAGATGGCGTGGAATGACCCAGATAAATATCAAAATTACGCCATTTTAAGCTGTTAAAAACGGCGATAATGTTCAAACTTTATAATTATATAATCTACACTAGATAGGCGGACAAGAAAACAAGTATTTATGATTTGATACGAAATTACAAAAACCAAATTCATCACCAAACACAGCAATACTTTTCACACATGATCTTTATCAGTAACACACTACAAAAAAGTGAAACGAAGCGTTTTTAATGTTCAAATAAAGAAGTTTGGAGGCATTTTCTGCTCCATCCGCATGTTTCAAACCATCCACTACTAGACCTTGCTTGCGGGAGTTTTTCTGAGGTGACCACTAGGTGGCGACCACTCCGGTGATGCGGTGACCGTATTGCCCAGTGTGCAGCAGGCTTTATTCCTCACATATAGTAATAACACATTACATATTTGGACTGTATAAGAATTTTATACTTATTAATGTAATTATAATTACATTACTGTACTTCCCTTACATTTAACGTTGCACCCCATTAATTGCAAGAGTACCTACATTTAATGGTGCAAGCCGTGTGAGGAAGTTATCCACACCCAAAAATGTAATTTCGATTGAATAACTGCAATTGACCCTAAATTTAATGGTGCCCCGTGTGAGGAAGAATATTCCTCACGCCCATTAATTGCAAGATTCCCTTACAAAACTTTAAAAAAACACACACACACACACACACATACACACCAATCATCTACACACACACTACAAACATCTACACACACACACTCACAGACACACACACACACCAATCATCTACACACACACACTACAAACATCTACACACACACACACACACACACACACACGCACGCACGCACGCACACACACACACACACACACACACACACACACACACACACACACACAAACACACACACACACACACACACACACACACACACACACACACACACACTACAAACACACTACAAGCATCTACACCAGTGGTCACCAACTGATTTCCTTGTCGATCTTGGGGAAGGAGGAAAGAAATTGGATGATTAGGCTATAGGATACAGAAATTTTGAAATGACTGCAGTAGCAGTCTGATTTGCGTCCATATTTGCATCTGTATTCCTTTCTGGTAGGGTCACCAGCTATCCCCTCGTATGACAGGGCTATTTTCTTTCTTCCTTTAAAAAATAAAAAAATAAAAAAATATCCTGCTGCTTATCGTCTTTGAGGACCATCACCATAGCGAGAGTCTGGCGTGGCCGATACAGTTGCAGAGAATCGACCTCTGATGATGCCAAAATCATCAAATGTTCATCAAGAACCGCAGCCTTATCAGCCGCAGTCACTATCAAGGAGGTACCTTGATGAAACACAAAAAAATGGTCTCACCTTATCTTATTTGGCAATATCTTTCTCACAACAGTGCAGCAAGACAATTTAGCGAGTTAACCCTCAGCACGCGGCAGCAGACGCGGACCTCTAATGACAGCGTGGTGCTGATAGAAGACAGCACACAAGGGAGAGAATTTGCAACGCTACGGAACAGCTTTGTCGTGTTCGGTTTCGTCAGTCCAACGGAAAACTTATGCATGCAGAAAATGATTTGGCAAGACAGCTGCAGAGTAAATATTGCCGCCAACAAATCATTTTGGATAGGCAAATCTGCGCAATAGGTAGCCTAACTGTAGCCTACTGGACTGGTTGCCTACCAAAGTTTTGTGAGTGGAATGTTGCATCACACGCAGGACGGCCCAGGGTACTAGTGTCATAGGGGAGTGACTTGTGAGCAAAGAAAGGGGAAGGGCCCCTCTACACTGAGCAGGCTAGCTATCTGTGCTCTGTGCTAATGGAAATTATATTGTGAAATGTGCTCTATTTAAACACGGGAAAACAAAAGCATCAGCCTTTCTAAATAAATAAAAGCAGAATTTGCAATAAAAAAGTTTCTTACGTGACACAAAATTAAGTTAAATTGCCTCAAAACTAGACATGCACCATATCCGAGATCCGGTTCCGGATCCGGCAGGATGATAGGGTTTTTCACAGGATCCAGGTCCAGCAGGATCTTAAGCAGTGTATCCAGTATCCGGCAGTTACCTAACAATCAGGATCTGGTGCATCTCTAGTTTTTACGTAGACTAGGCTTTTCAGTCAGAATTTCACAACCCCAATCGCCGCATGGAGTGAAAGCCCTTTAGAAGCAGCCGTTGCAGGCAGTGTGGCAGTAAGCCAATGAGTCTAAAAAATAGTTTGAGTCAAAGTAATAAAAAGGGCCCACGTGTGCGAGTAGACTATGTATTTTAACCCTTTCGTAGATCTGGTATCTAGTTCCGGATCCGACAGGATCTCAAGCAGTGGATCCGGTATCCGGTAGGATCCTAAAAATCAGGGTCCGGTGCATCTCTACTCAAAGCATGAGCCTGAAAGGGGGCCAGGGGAGGAGTGGTCATCTTCAGGGTCGGCCAATGACCATGTTCAGTTATCATCACATGGGCCTCGTTTGTGATGAAGCAGCGCTGCGTAATCCGAGCAGAACGTATGTGCAATGCAACATTATGATGCATTCTGGTTAGAAAATTCGAACTGGAATACATTGAAATGGCAAAGTGCGTATGCACGCTGCCTAGCAAAAGCAGCACTGCTTCATCACGATCGGGCTTATTGACTCCCATAGCACTGCAATTAATGATAGGTATTGATATTAATAATAATCTAATTCAGCTAAAATAAGGCTAAAATGAAACCCTCCGCTTGATTCAGTGTTGACTGGATTTTTATTTCTGTCAACGCATCAAGAGGTAGTATAGGTAGGGTATAGGTGTTAATTGCCATCTAGGCAGAGGTTGGGGATCTTGGGCATAAAAAGACTGGTGACCACTGATTTACTCAAGCACACACACACTACAATCATCTACACACACACACACACACACACACACACACACACACACACACACACACACACACACACACACACACACACACACACACACACACACACACACACACACACACACACACACACACACACAAATACACACACACACTACAATCATCTACACACACACACACACACACACACACACACACACACACACTGCAATAATCTACACACACACACACACACACACACACTACAATCATCTACACACACACACACACACACACACACACACACACACACACACACACACACACACACACACACACACACACACACACACACACACACACACACACACACACACACTACAATCATCTACACACACATTGCAATCACACGTGCGTGCACACACACACACAGGCACACACACACAGATCTATAGTGGTGTGTGTTCTCTGGTACTTACCACGCACTGAAGGAAAGAAAAAGACAGATGAGGTGATTAATGATGAGCAATGGACACACACACACACACACACATACACACACTACAATCACTCACACACACACTACAATCACACACACACATACACACACAAACACACACACACACACACACACACACACACACACACACACACACACACACACACACACACATGGATTGTCTGTGGTTGTGTGTGTTCTCTGGTACTTACCCCAATCTGTAGAAAAGAGAAAGATAGATGAGGTGATTAATGAGGAACAATGGACACACACACACACACACACACACACACACACACACACACACACACACAGTGGCGGACTTAGCAATTTGGGGGCCTAAGGCGAATTTAGCTAGGGGGCCCATCGGCCCATTTCATATCACATTTTTTTTTACATAAACTCTCTTTTTCGATTTTTTTTTTTTAAATCACGATTTTCCATTAATAAAATAATTTAAAAAGAAACAGGCAATCTTGGGCTACAACCCTTTCTGGACAGATTTCAATGAATATTTGCAACTTTTCATGCAAAAATTGAACAAACTGAAATGTGAAATTTTCTGTAATCCCACTTTCACTTTGATATGAGAGCAGAGTGATTTCCCCCCCTCACTGAAGTGTTATTTCATATGTCCATGCTTGCTGTCACCTATTTGAAGTGACGTTGGTTTGGGATTTCATGGAGGATTTTGAAATGCTGCTGTGGGGAGTAGACAGTAGTAGGATAAGCAACAGGTGGACACAGAACAGCGGTTTGCAGGTATTTGGCGTTTTCAGGCGGATATTGTCCTCGTGGAAGTTAGACATTACAACTTTCCAAAACTAATCAAGGAGATATTTACTGAATAAACCGAAAAGCGCGCTCTCTGTCAAACGGTCGCCCTGACCCAAGCCTGCCTGAACAGACCCATTGAGAAGAGACACGCGTGCAGTCAGGTTAAACAGAAACACAGTTCACGCTCCCCTCGCTCGCGTGCCCGTGGCATGTAATCGAAGTAGCAAATTCCGCGCTCAATGCGCGAGTTGCCATCTTGCCTGCACTTCTCATAGCCTATGTTGTAGGCTATGTTGGATATCATGGTAGACTTTTAAATGTCGCTGTGGGAAGTTGAGTCAGGTGCAAGCAATTGAATCATGATATACCAGCCCTAAGTAATTAGGTTTGGCCAGGCGCTGATGGACAGATTGGTTGTGAGGGGCCTGCTTGTTACCGGCAAAGGTGTAACAAGTTCTCAAGTTATTTCTTTCACTCACCACATCTTTTGTGTGATGTTGTGTGCACAGCCAAACCTCAGATCAACCCAACCAAGTTGAATTAAATGAATGAAATGGAATAAAAAGAAAAAATAGATTGTGTACATGATTAAATCTGGAGGAAATACTGTTACTAATATGTAGACGTATATGATTTAATCGGGTGGACAGTCATCATTGCTTATGCTCTGAACAACACAGTGTAAACAACGTTGGGGGAACATCAGGAGCACGCCTAGGGAACCAGACGTGACCAGACCTATAATGTAACCATCAAGGTTATGGGAACCATATGGGAACAATGAGGGAACAAACATGAAAAGCAATAAAGGTACGGTGAGAGAACGGCGAGGGAATGGAATGGGAACCACACATACTGTATATCGTTCTGGGAACTTAAATTAAACTTTCCTGGCAACCCAGTGAGAACCGAAACAGAACCAAAAATGACGTATCCAAAACGTATCCAGAACTGAACCGGAACCAATGGCTGCTTGGTTTTTACTGTAACCAAAGGGAACGTTTCTAAGTGGTAGATTTTGGTTTGGTAATAACCCCAACCTTTAGAGAACCAAAAGTCAAACGTTCTCTTTATGTTCTCTGTTACTAGGGATTACTACATAAACCAAAAGACGCGCTCTCTGTCAAGCTGTCGCCCGAATAAACCCTTTGAAGACGTGCGTGCACAAGATAGGCCTAAACAGAAACACAGCCTTCACTTCACAAGTTTATGTAAAAATCTAATTTCGACCAAATTCGGACTTAGGCAGTTTTGGTAGCAAGCCGACGATATGTTCCCTCGCAGAACAACAGTTAAGGCCGTGGCAAAAGGCTACTCTTATTTAAAAAAAGAATGCAAACGAAAATATGTTGTAGCCTACCACACATACGTAGATAGGCCCATGTTGACTAATAGGCCTAGGCTAATTAATTGGCACCCACTTATGAAGTTGCCCCTCCCCTAGTAACAGAGAACGTAAAGAGAACGTTTGACTTTTGGTTCTCTGAAGGTTGGGGTTATTACCAAACCAAAATCTACCACTTAAAAACGTTCCCTTTGGTTACAGTAAAAACCAAGCAACCATTGGTTCTGATTTGGTTCTGGATAAGTTTCGGATACGTCGTTTTTGGTTCTGTTTCGATTCTCACTGGGTTTCCAGGAAAGTTTAATTTCAGTTCCCAGAATGATATATGTGTGTTCCCATTCCATTCCCTCAGTGTCTCTTACCGTACCTTTATGGCTTGTCATGTTTGTTCCCTCATCGTTCCCATAACCTTGCTGGTTACATTATAGCTCTGGTGCTCCTGATGTTCCTTTTTTTAAACTTTGTTTATACTGTGTTGGTCCCCACAAAGTTCCCCTACTATTAGTAACCTTGTCGGTTACATATTTCCCATTACAAACTAAATATGACAACATTGTGGGAAAGAATATTGTCATATTCCTGTAGTTTGTAATTCATTATAAAAGTTTTGAATGCATGACAACTATTTACTTCAGAGCATAAGCAATGATACATATTAGTAACAGTATTTCCTCCAGATTTAATCATGTACACAATATTTTTTTTTGTATTCCATTTCACTCATTTAACTCAACTTGGTTGGGTTGATCTAAGGTTTGGCTGTGCACACAAAATCACAAAATATGTGGTGAGTGATTGAAATAATTTGGGAACTTGTTACGGTCATAAGTAGGCCCTTCACAACCAATCTGTCCTGCCCACACCTAATTACTTAGGGCTGGTATATCATGATTCAATTGCTTGCACCTGAAAAACTCCTAATCAATCTGGCCACATGGTTCTCTTTAGCCTGTATATCAGGCGCGGAGTGGCCGTCGGGAGATCGGGGACTTGTCCCGGTGGGCCGCGGCCGTGAAATTTAATAATGCGGCCGCGCTGCTTTCTTAACCGGCCCTAAAGTTCAAAGACTGATTTTATTGGCACTGACTTCCCACTTTCCACTTCACACTTTGTCAATGTGGCTGACTAGCCAGTATTTATACCGTATATCAGACGGCAATACCTCACTGACGGTGTCAAACAGTAAATTGGCCACACCCCTTCTCTACTGATAATTTTCATACACCGTAGATCGCGGAAGTTTACAAGATCTTAGTAACACAGTTTCGTTTTCAGTATTTGAAGAACCTGTGATATGTATATTGGTTACCAAAGGATGGAAATATTAATAAATTATGATTTAATTTCCGATTTCCACACGACTGTTACAGTTTACAGTCTTTCCAGTCCAGATTCACTTGCTCTGTGGTTATTGACTTGGGTTACGAACAGACTCCACCAAGTGGTAAGGAAGAGAACTGCACCTAATAGAAGCAATGGGTTTTGTTTTGATTTGTTAGACCTAGTACCAGTATATCTCCTTATAGTCGAAATAATATTATTATCATACATATATTTATATGTGGTACATTTAGGATGTAGCTTATGTCCGAAGAAATGGAACAAAATAATTACCACACAAGATTCTGATGTGACCAGTGCTGGGTGTGTAGGCTAAGCTGTGGATTAAAGTAGAGTGATTGCAAGAAACAAAGACATTTTCTGCGACGAAGACAGCGTTTTAAGGTAGGCCTACACCGTTTGGTTATACATTTTGTTGACTTATGGTTGTGGTTTGAAGTAGCTAGGTTTGGCTTATTTGCTGCATGGTGGGTTTATTGCACAATGTAGACAGACTTTTTGTAAGCTATAGGCTACTATACTATATTTTGTAATACTCTTCTAAAAATCCCCACACTCAAAACTTTGTGCCCATGCTCATCTTGTCTTCCTTAAACGATATTTCAAGTTCAAACTGTCAAAATGACAGTGGAGTGCACATTTGCATGGAACAGTAGCGTGATGTAGCCTAACCTAGTAGGCCTATGAATGCTTTGGACTGTGATGATGGCTCCAGTGGTGTAGTCTACTTTTTGAAGTGGGTATACTGTATATTTGAGCATTTTTTGATGTGTGTATAGTCTACTGTATATATTTGTGCTATTGTAAATAATGGATCAATCAATTTTAAGTGGGTATACTGTAATCCTTGACATTTTGAAATGGGTGCACATACCTGTGTTTTACATAGACTACACCACTGGCTGTGCATTTCATCAAGGTGTAGGCTACAATTCTCCACTTCAGGTTGATATTTTGACAACACTAATGTCCACATGTAGTACGACTGCAGATTTCGTGGCTTTTGTCTTTTTGGTTACGAAACCATGTTGTTTGCTTTGTTTTTTTTGTTTTTTTGTTTTTTTTTAAAGAGGGCCGCCAAGGGGGAAATTCTCCCGGTGGGAAAAGGTGGGCCACTCCGCCCCTGCTGTATATAAACATGGACTGTCACAGGGCTTTAGCTATTTGCCTGCCTGCCTTTTGGCTGGTCAGCATGGCACAGCATAGTGCTTGTTTACCTACTTTGCAAGTATGCTTTGCGGGCAAGCTAATAGCACTTTTGGCTTATGGCATTTGTTAGCTACATCTTGTGCCTTGCTTTGTGAGCTAGTCAGTAACAGCACATGTTACATTTCTTGCTCCATTGTGCACTTGATGTAGATGGTTATTTTTTAACTTCATTGAGGAAAATAATTGACATTAATCCCCACTAGAATGTGTTCATACACGCTCAGCTGATATTTCTCTCTCATTGTGGTACAGTACGGTATAGACTAGTCTACAAAATGTAGATATCATTTGTTTAAAGTAACTTTGAACATCAGCCTAAAGAGCAGTGTGGCAACCTGATGCAAGGCGCAGGGTGTTTCAGTCATGGTGGAGGATGGTAGGTGCTAAAGTACCATGATCAGGGTACCTCAACTATGGTGAGAGATAGTGGAGCAGGACCAAAACACATTCTCAATAATAAACAAGGTTGGGGGAACATCAGGAGCATGTCTAAGGAACCAAATATGCAACCAACAAAGTTAAGGGAACCATATGGGAACGACAAGGGAACAAACATGACATGAACAGGAATAAAGTAACGGTGAGATAACGATAAGGGAACGGAATGGGAACTACTCATATAACATTCTAGGAACGAAAATTAAACTTTCCTGCCAACCAAGTGAGAACTGAAAAATAACCAAACATGACTCTCTGGGGACATACCCAGAACTAAACTGGAACCAAGGGCTTGTGTTCCAGGAACCTTCGTAGAACTAAAAATTGTTAGTAGGGTTCTGGCTTGATATGCGTGGATAAGATGGAAAGCCCTGGCCCTGACATTGTTTAATGGTTTAAAGAAATGTTTTTGGGCATAATTTAGTGGCATACACTACACTCTGTGCATTGATTAGTCATAGCAAACAGCAAAAATGCAGGTGGGGATGTGACATCTGTTCTGTTGGTTATGGCTACCAGAGTTCCGCATGTGTGCACCTGTCCTTCCCTCACAGAACCCGACAGTTGCTTACACTTAATTTTGAGCACGAAAACAGCAATATCAGTCGCTTGCTAATTTTTGCCAATGTGACAACATTAAATTCATTAGGGAAGTGTAGGTTAGGTTATCACCTCAGCTGTTGGCGATGTGAGATAAATAGCCGACGCTTAAACGCGGCGCTGTAGGTTAAACAAGTCTTAAGTTGCAATATGGATGTATATAGTGGTGTGTGTTCTCTGGTACTTACTCATCCCTGTAGAAAACAGAAAGACAGATGAGGTGATTAATGAGGAGCAATGGACATACACACACACACACACACACAGACACACACAGACACACACACACAGACACACACACACACAGACACACACACACACACACACACACACACACACACACACACACACACACACACACACACACACACACACACACAAACACACACACACACACACCACACACACACACACACACACACACACACACACACACACACACACACACACACACACACACACACACACACACACATGGATGTCTATAGTGGTGTGTGTTCTCTGGTACTTACATGTCACTGTAGAAGAGAGAAATACAGATGAGGTAATTAATGGACACACAAAGCAATGGACACAAACACACACACACACACACACACACACACACACACACACACACACACACACACACACACACACACACACACACACACACACACACACACACACACACACACACACACAGACACACAAACACACACACTCACACACTCTCACACACACACACCAACACATTACAATCACCTACACACACACACACACACATGGATGTCTATAGTGGTGTGTGTTCTCTGGTACTTACTCTGCACTGTAGAAAAGAGAAAGACAGATGAGGTGATTAATGAGGAGCAATGGACACACACACACACACACACACACACACACACACACACACACACACACACACACACACACACACACACACACACACACACACACACACACACACACACACACACACACACAAACACACACACACACACACACACACACACACACACACACACACACACACACACACACACACACACACACACACACACACACACACACACACACA
>NW_026945819.1:589248-624248 GCF_034702125.1 Engraulis encrasicolus | reverse complement strand
TGTAATGTAAATGTCGAATTTGTAGCAAAGCGCCTCACAGAAACCGAAGCCACGACAATCTTATACTGCACTCTTTCTTTGCTTTATCTCCCTTTTGTACACCACCCACCCCCTAACACATAAACCCACATTGGTTTGTCACACACACAATGCTGTATTTCTCTCTCTCTCTGTGTTGTTCTAGATCCTAATCTATCTATCTCTCTCTCTCTCTCTCTCTCTCTCTCTCTCTCTCTCTCTCTCTCTCTCGCTCTCTCTCTCTCTCTCTCTCTCTCTCTCTCTCTCTCTCTCTCTCTCTCTCTCTCTTGGAGCAGGAGGAGGAAGTGTAGAGAGTTACCTGGTTGGACAGGTGTTGCCACATCATATGTGGAGTGTCTGGAAATGTGAGTTCTTAAGTGCTAGAGTTATGACTGTCCATGCATGTTATTGTTGCAACCTGTAAGCAGCATAACCCAACCAGGCACAATTAAGAATGTGGTGTCACACCTTGGAGGCCCACCAGGGATACATTACAATACATACATCAAGAAAACAATACAGCACACCTTCATGTATCGGTATGTGTAACGGTACATGGTCCGTGTAATGCTTTGCAGCGCTTTGATCCATTTTCCCGCCCCCCACGTGCATGGTTCAGTCCAACCATGAAATTGGAACTCATTTTACTTTGGTTTCAAATCCGCCTATTTACTCTTTCAAAAGCCACCGACAAATTACAATGAAATGAAAAAACAACGTCAATTATCAGTTTTCGGAGTTGTCTAGAAAATTGAAAATTGAAGTTTTGAACCCATTTTTCAACTTTTTCATATGAATTCGGTAAATGGATCAAAGCACTGCAAAGCATTACATGGACCATGTACCGTATATATTAGACATGCACCAGATCCAAGATCCGGTACCCGATCTGGCAGGATAATAGGGTTTTTCACAAGATCTGGGTCCGGCAGGATCTTAAGCAGTGGATCCGGTATGCGACAGTTACCTAAATATCAGGATCTGGTGCATCTCTAGTTTTTACGTAGCTTAGGCTTTTCAGTCAGTCTTTCACAACCCCAATCGCTGCATGGAGTGAGAACCCTTTGGAAACGACCGTTGCAGGCACTTTGTCAGTAAGCCAATGAGTCTAAAAAATAGTTTGAGTCAACTTAATAAAAAGGGCCCACGTGTGCGAGTTGGCTATGTGTTTCAACCCTTTCGTAGGATCCGGTATCCGTTTCCGGATCCGGCAGGACCTTAACCCTCTGGGCGCCAGAGGTTTTTGCCCAAAACTGATGATTTTGACATGTTATATTCAAAAGGCTGTGGCTTGACATAGGTAATAGATAGAGCCTGACAATTAATGAGACAAATATTGAGGATGACCCAAAGTTTATTTTAGGAGTAAATTATCCCATCTAATTTGCATATTATGACGTCATATGGTGTCGGCCATTTTGAATTTATAATGAGTTATTGCATATTTTTGCATATTTTTTATCATTTATTTAATTTGATTTATAAAACTTCCCCAGACACCTTCACTATTATGTTCTGTGCATACATTTTGGTCTAGAAAGCAATAAATTGTACACTAAAAGTGTAATTTCTAACTAATATAGTGCAACAATGTAGCACAGTGACAAACACAAGTGAATGGACGGTTGCCGTTTTGCCTGTAGGGGCTGGTCTATGAAGGTGACAAGTTATTTTTTAGTGCATGGAAACCCTTCACAGCAATGCCCAATATACAGATTCAATCCACACTAGGGGTATTATGTGCATTTTGTCCATCTGTGGGTCTTTGAACCAAGTACAGCAGGCCTACAGTAGCCTACAGTAGCCTACAGTACACTGCATGAAAAGAGGAATTTGTGGATGAGTTTTGCACCTTAAATTGCCTCATACCTCAAGCCACAGCATTTGCGGCTCCCCCATGCCCCCCTCCCATCCCCTTCTTAGAAGAGCCTTTAATATGTAAATGCCAGTGATCAGGTCGGGAGCTGCCCCAGTCAATTTCAAGTGGGGTGGGGTGGGATGAGGTCAGGTGGGTGGGAGGGAGTGGGGGGTCGGCAGGCCTGTTTCTAGGATTTTGGGGTCCCTAGGCAACGGGATTGTTGGGGGCCCTAGGGCATTTTTTGGCCTTTTACTAAAATGTGTGTGTGTGTGTGTGTCTGTGTGTGTGTATGTTTTTTTCACGCTGCCCAGTGGTGTTTTTCAGAATCACTAACCATTAAACCAGGGGTAGGGAACCTATGTCTCGAGGGCCCTTGAGGCCGTTTTATCCGGCCCCTGATATCATTATAATGTTTTGCAACTTCACATGAAATAGGCCTATGACATATTTTGCAGGCCTAAAGGAATCTTAGAAATTACATTTCCAATGCAATTAAGTTATATTCAGGGGACCTAGAAAAGGTGGGGACTGTTTTAAAGGTGTCTACCTTTAAAGATGTCTATATGTCTATATAGGCCTAAAGGTGTCTATATAGGCCTAAATTTTATGGGGAAATCCTGATTTGTGTTCATAGTACGGCCCCCGGAGGATTTTATGACCATGGTAGGAATTTGAAGTGGCCCCTCGAATGAAAAAGGTTCCCCACCCCTGCATTAAACCTTTCTACTAGCCACAGCTTTGCTGTCAGTACATTTTATTATGATACTATAAGCTCAGAAATTAAGTTGATCAAACAATTTGATCTGTGCTATAAACATTTAAATGAACCTACAGAATAGGCTATCAAAATAGAATCATCTGAATGATCTTTCTTGGACATACATTTTGAAGTGACCCTTCGAATTAAAAAGGTTCCTCAGCTGCTTTTGAGGAAAAACATCAATGTGCTTGGTCACTCTGGTTTTTAAATGGTATTCTGAACTAAAGCAAGGATTGTTCAAGTTAGTTGAAAATAGACCGTCTCTGGTTAAATTAGTTCTACACCAAGCCTTTAGGTGGCAGTAAAACTAATTGGCACAATGCGAATTCCACACACAAGCCACAAAGAAGCCATCAGCCGCGGTCAACATCACCTTCCTGATTGAACAGAACCAGGCGCTGTCTGTGTGGTTTACAAGTTTCTTGGCGATATGGGGGAAAAGTTCCTCACATGCCAACGGAAAATGGGCGTCATATACATGTAAGTACATTTTACTCAACTGTGGTTTAAAGTTTCAGTACTCAAGAGCGATTGAATAGCTCCTCTGAACACAGATCCGCCATTGCTAAGTTATGGCACAGCCGTTTTACATAGCTGGTAGCTCAAGTCCCCTCAATGTGACTACACTAGTTGCTGCTGTACGCTAGTAAATTCTGATGACTTGCGAGCATCGTAATGACAAAATGCTGTGGTGAAACAGTGAATATGTTAAGTATACTTGTTGATGGTAAATTGTTTGACATTGCTCGTTCTCAGTTGCCTTTCCCCTGCCTAAAGATAGACAAAGGCTACCGTTAGCATGCTATTGCGTTAGCTCATCAATTAGATGCTGGGCACTGCTCATTTTTCACGTCTGCCCGGCATTTTGCTGATGAACTAACGCTTAGACGCCTTGTCAATGTATTTTACAGCACCAAAAATGCATCTAGGCGACGTTGGCAAGACTGGTGTGCCGTCTGGGTATGTTGGTTTTCAGTGCTGGGCAGTAGCGAAGCGACTAGTTTAATTACATTCTCTAGTAGCTTGGTCGTAGCGTGAGTCACTACTATGTATCGAGTAGCTAACATCCCTGTAGTAATGCTATTTTTCCTCAAGTAGCGACGTTGTCTACAAAAGCTACAATTTGTCCCCCATCGATTTTACTCAATGATTTTTGTTTTACTTTCTCTATCCTGAAACCTAGGCAGTCACACAGGGGTTCCAAGACCCACCGGCGTAAAATCAAGTCAAAGGTGGGATATAATTTAGTTCCATGCTACTTTGAAACGGTGGTAGATGGACACTCCCAACTGAGATCGCTCCCGGACGTGCAGTCCCAGGTGTTTCTATCACTCCCGGACGTGTAGTCCCACCCGATTATATTTCACGTATTATCATACACTGCCACATACAAGCAATTTAGGGTTAGGGTTAGGTTTAGGGTCAAGGTTAGGGTTAGGGTTAGAAACAAAAAACTAACATCAAAAAGATATAAGTTATATGGCGGTGGACCGATAGTCTGGCTAGTGGGAGCGAGCCGACAGGGGAGCGTCCTGCGTTGGGAGCGTCAATCAGGGAATCGTTCTCAGTAACGCGAGCCCAATGTATCAGCGCGAGCTCAATGTCGACCAGAGTGGTCAAGTTGAGCACGCCACCCCGAAATCAATGTGAAATACCCTGCCATTTGCAACAGTAGGCAACCTGTCCTTAAAAAGTATGGGTCCTCAAAACAGCACTTGTTGCACAAATAAGTGTAGATGGCCTCTTCAAGAAATTGAAATTATGTATGGACACTTTTTCTTATTGTTTCACGTGGAGGTCTACTGACCTTGTCTAAATAATGTAGGCTAGTTTATGTCCATGTATTATATTAGGACCCAAGGTTAATGGGTTATTCTATTTACCATGTTTTCACAGGCTGCTGTCTCATAATATGGCGAAGACGAGTCACCTGAAGGCCTAACTCGCCATAGAAGACTGAAAGAATGTAAGATTAACTTCTTTGTGACCAATATGACTTGCTCATTGATACATTTGCTATGTCAATATGAGGTGCATGGCAAAGTATTTAATTTATTTGTCTCGCTTCTAGGAGCTGTAGAAACAACAGGGTGTTCTTTTTCAGGGTATTCTTTTTTATAGAACTGGACAGGTCATTTATTCGTTACCCTTGTTTTTGAAGTGTCCTGCAGGATGCTGTGTCCTGCAATCCTGTGTGCTGTGCTACAGACGCGTGTGGAGGTCAACCCAAAATGGGCACAGTCTCACCGCAGAAGAGTGAAAGAGGGTAAGCTTAACCTATAGCCTACGTCAGGGTCGGGGAACGTTTCTCATTCGAAGGGCCGCTTCAAATTCATCCGAGGGGCCGTAAAAGTCCTCCAAGGGCCGTACTATGAACACAAACCAGGATTTTCCCTTTCACTTTAGGCCTATATTGAAGGCAGCCACATTTAAACAAACACCACCTTCTTCAGGTTCCCTGAATATGACTTAATTGTATTGCAAATGTATTTTCTAAGATTCCATTACAAAATATGTCATATTTCATGTGAAGCTGAATAGCATTAAAATTATATCGGGGGGCCAGATAAAACTGCCTAAAGGGTCGCAAACGGCCCTAGAGACATAGGTTCCCCACCCCTGGCCTACATTGTCAATATGACTTGTGCTACTTTATAGATAAGTAATCAATGCTGTGCATTGCTATGTTTTGATTTATTTTCTTACATCCTACAGATCCTGGCAGGGAGACGGTAGTGTCCTGCAGAATGGTGATGGGCCAATCTTACAAGAGACCACAGAAAACTGATATAGTGTAAGATTATCCCTGTTGGGCTCAATAGGTCTTGCTTATTGACATATTTGCTATGTCAATATGAGGTGCATGGCAAAGTATTTATTTATTTGTCTCGCTTCTAGGAACTATAGAAACAACAGTGCCTGCTGCAGTATAATGAGGACACCCTGAGCAGAGAGCTCCAATAGACCCAGGTCCAGTGTCTTGGCAGGGTGAACTGGCACTGATATGGGTATGTACTAATGTCAGTTAAAATGAATGAATTAATTAATTCTCATATCTGAATAATGTGAACACTGGATTTACCACACACACACACACACACACACACACACCCTAGGCCTAGATGATTTGGACCCAAGGTTACTTTTACCACAGCTCTGGCACATCAATTTTCATTTGTTTAATAACTGGTCAGGTAATTTATTCATTCCCCTTGTTTGTTTTTTTGTTTTTTTTTGTAGTGTCCTGCAGGATGCTGTGTCCTGCAATCCTGTGTGCTGTGCTACAGACGCGTGTGGAGGTCAACCCAAAATGGGCACAGTCTCACCACAGAAGAGTGAAAGAGGGTAAGCTTAACCTATAGCCTACGTCAGTGGTGGGGAACCTTTCTCATTCGAAGGGCCAATTCAAATTCATCCGAGGGGCCGTAAAAGTTCTCCAAGGGCCGTACTATGAACACAAACCAGGATTTTCCCCTTCACTTTAGACCTATATTGAAGGCAGCCACATTTAAACAAACACCACCTTCTTCAGCTTCCCTGAATATAACTTAATTGTATTGCAAATGTATTTTCTAAGGTTCCTTTACAAAATATGTCATATTTTATGTGAAGATGAATAACATTAAAATTATATCGGGGACCAGATAAAACGGCCTCAAGGGTCGCAAACGGCCCTCAAGACATAGGTTCCCCACCCCTGGCCTACATTGGCAATATGACTTGTGCTACTTTATAGATAAGTTCTCAATGCTGTGCATTGCTATGTTTTGATTTATTTTCTTACATCCTACATATCCTGGCAGGGAGACATAGTGCATGAGACCATAGAATCATGCATAGGCTAAGCGTATCTATGACACGCTGATTTGAACTCACTATCGCGTGTGTCCAATACGCATTTTCAAGTTAAGTCGTGCTCCACAACGCCCTGTGACAGGTTAGGTTTAGGGATGGTTTTGGTTTAGGCACAATTTAGGTAGAAATTCGCCTAATCTTGCTGTTCTTGGCAAAGGTAAAGCAGCAGAAACATTACTTCACTGACAGGTTAGGTTTAGGGGTGGTTTTGGTTAGGGCACAGCAAAACATATTTGCGTTTAGTAACAGAAATGCGCTGTGACAAAACAAAATCGCCGACACGGCGGGAAAACTGTGCAAACCTCGTCACTAGTCAAAAGTGCATGAAAGCGCTTTACCGTTGCGTTGAGGAGCACGCTTTGAATTCAAAATGCGTCGCACCATGCACTAGCGTGCGATACGTACTGCCCAAACTTAACCTGTCGGTAATGAAATGTTTCCTAGTTGTACATTTGTGACATGAGTGCTCTGTACATCACTGCATATAGAGTATAGGCCTATTGTTTGCAGGGTATGTGTGTAGTTGCATGGTTCTTGTCAAAGTGTGTGTACATTGTTTGCTTTGGTGTGATATTAAAAGCGTTTTTTAAAAATAATTTTCATTTCATTCATTTTCATTTTGCATGCTAAAGCCCCATCACAGTGCAGCCTATAATGATGTGAATATACAAAGTAAAATCAACCTAGGTACTGTATATTAGTAATAATAATTTTTGCATAATTATACGGACCTACTGTATATGGTATGCATAAATTAATCCAACGTGACCAATAGAAGGTCGTAGCTGCTAACCAATAGCGCAGCTCTTTTACTTTGAGTCACGTGTCTTTTTCGTCCAATAAGAGCAAGGCTAGTCCGCGTTCCGGGCTGGCTGTCATTGCCTTTCATGTGGTAATCGTTGGGCCATTAACACCCTGCTGTGAGACCTCTCCGCGGCCCGCGATTCGCTTCCGGGCGAGTTAGGTGTCACCAAAATTGATAGTTTTGATTCTCTCAAGCGCTCAAAATCAGACGAAAGTTAGGCAAGTCCGTGGACGATTAGGGACGAGTTCATTGTCACAAATCCCCCTTTTCGTGCTGTGGTAGGTCTGTCAGCGTACACCCTGAAGGACTCCTAGTATGGGCTACATTTCTAATTCAAACTAAGTGTTACATTTACTGATATACAAATAAGTGATAGGCCTATAAGGAAAATATGTGTGTGTGTGTGTGTGTGTGGGGGGGGGGGGGGGGTACGTAAGGGTTAAAGTTCGGCGAGAAGGTCGCTACCGTGGAATAGCAGCACGACAGAGAGAATCTTTAGACCCCGACGCGGAGCGGAGTGTTCTCTCTGAAGTGCTGCTATTCCACAAAGCGACCGACTCGCCGAAAGTTAACCCGCTTATTATATGGATATACTTAAATGATTCACACATGGCGGGGACATTTCTTTAGGCCTATTTAATGTTAAGTCTATTATAGTTTTTAATGTCAAAAGATTGTTGCTGCGCAAAACAAAACAGTGCCGTTGTGGAACACCGCTAGGCAACAGCTAGGTAGCCAGGACAACAGGTGATGTCTATCACAGCAGCTGATTAGAGTCTTGTTGAAAAGTTGCTTTAGCAGTGAAAAGTCTTGTTGCCATTGACAGCGGTCTGTTATAGACCAACCCGTCCGTTATCGAAAAATAACAGACGTGCGAACGTTGGGGAGCCCCGTTGAAATGAAGGGAGCATTCGACCGATGATGTCACACCATATAGTACCATAGGTTATCGCCCATGTCATTTCTGATGCACCAAACCCCAGCTGGTATCACACTTTTCTGTTGCTAATAGACTCAGTCAGGTCGCAATTGGACATAATTATTACTAATATTATATTATTAGAATAGCATTTATATTTATTTAGACCTGCAGTCGGCACAGACAGTGTCGAGTAGCGTGAACTGCGCTTCCTATTTGCACCGAGTAGAATGGACACGGGACCTCTGTGTCTCAGGCGCATACTCCTCTCACTTCACATTCCCCGCTGTTGGCAGGAATATGCACACTTCTTTTGTCTTCATTTACTTTTCTACTTAGTATACAAGCTCTTCTACAAACATCCCAACCATTGTCACCCTCCAGGTGTTGAATATTGAGTCTGTAACAGGCAAGTTACGACGCGTTGCTTTATCCCCCTGCCGTTGCAATGAACGTCGCCAGCATAGCGACATACAAAGCAGCACGAAATATTTACCTGGCGTATCGATCGGAAAAACCTTCCCTTCCTCAATATATAAGTCTCCTGCAGAAACAAACACTTCTATTGTGTACTTACAAGTGAATGAATGAAGGGTTTTCTTGTTACAGTCCCCATGATCGACGAATAGGAGCTATCGATAGTCTCCCTCAGAAACCAGTAACATGGGAAGCATACCGCGCCAGAAAATACACTCCTGTTTGCATAATTACCTCATTTAGGGGCGAAATATATGATGAATACATACAGTTGTGCTCATATGTTTACATACCCCAGCAGAATAAACGCTTTCTTCGCGATTTCTCACAAAATATCAAGGATTACACAAAACCTTTTTTTTCACTCATTGCTAGTGACTAGCTTAAGATATTTATTAGCAATATTCTGTGTTTACTCTTTCAAAAGGATGATCACAACCCAACTACCCAAATGACCCTGTTCAAAAGTTTACATACCCTAGTTTCTAATGCTGAATATGGCCCTGTTTAACATCAGGGACCGCTCTAAATTGTTTGTGGTAGTTGTGGATAAGGCTCTTAATGTTCTCAGATGACAAAACAGCACATTCTTCCTGGCAGAATGGTTGTTTCCTATAATATTTTTGGGTGTCTTGCTGGAACCTCACATTTGAGGTCTCCCCTAAATGGCTCAATGATGTTGAGATCAGGAGAGTGAGACGGTCGCTCAAAAACTTCATTTTATTCTTTCTGAAGCTAGTGACGGGTTGATTTGGCTTTCTGTGTTGAAATATTGTCATGTTGGCATGTCCAAACAATGGACCATGTGCAGTTTCAAGGCTGATGTGTGTCAAGTTTCCTCCAGTATTTTTCACAGGGCAATGTATTCATCATTCTGCGAGTATGGATCAAAAGTATAATGCATTTGTAACTCAAATGTCCCCATGAAATCAGTGGTCCATGACCATGTTTCACAGAAGGGTATGGTGTAACTTTCATCATAGGCTCCATTGACTGTTCTCCAAATGGTACTGTTAATAGTGGCCTAAAAAAGTTCCATATTGATCTCATTTTTCCAAATGACTTTGTCACAGGCATTTTGATGCTTCTCACTGTGCTATTTGGTGTATCATATGCAAAATAACATGTTTGCATTTTTGTGGTAATGGCTTTCTCCTGGCAACCCCCAACAGCCCATCTTTCCTCAAGTGCCTCTTTCCTGTGCAGTTTAAAACATTTTTTCATGTTGTCCTATATTTCACCTGAAGTTATTTTTTGGTTGTCCTATGCCTCCAGGACAATTTCCCTTGCAATGATCATTGCAATGCAATGATTCCCTTGCCCATTGGCTTGATTCCAACCAAACTCCTCATATTGCATTTCTGAATTGAAATTCCAACGGTGCCAACATGACAATATTTCAGCACAGAAAGCCAAATCAACCCGTCATTAGCTTCAGAAAGAATAAAATGAAGGTTTTTGAGCGACCATCCCACTCTCCTGATCTCAACATCATTGAGCCACTCAGGGGAAACCTCAAATGTGAGGTTCCAGCAAGACACCCAAAGATATTATAGGAAACAACCATTCTGCCAGGAAGAATGTGCTGTTTTGTCATCTGAGAACATTAAGGGCCTTATCCACAACTACCACAAACAATTTAGAGCGGTCCCTGATGTTAAACAGGGCCATATTCAGCATCAGAAACTAGGGTATGTAATCTTTTGAACAGGGTCATTTGGGTAGTTTGGGTTGTGATCATGCTTTTGAAAGAGTAAACACAGAATATTGCTAATAAATATCTTAAGCTAGTCACTAGCAATGAGTGAAAAAAAAGGTTTTGTGTAATCCTTCATATTTTGTGAGAAATCGCGAAGAAAGCGTTTATTCTGCTGGGGTATGTAAACATATGAGCACAACTGTACGTACAATCATGACAAGTTACCATTTGAATGCATTTGGTCGTTTATTCAGTAGAATTATCCACGTAATGTCACTACAAGGCTGCTTCCGTCTTTCGCGTTGTTTCACAGGGGAGGAGTTACTTCCGCAATGTCCGCGGTTTGTAGTTTTGTAGTTTTCTTAAACAAAATACCATATAAGGCGCCCCAATGTGTTTAGAACTGAAGTATAACATGTCTGCCACCTAATGGGGTGGAAGTTGAACTACATTTGTTACCATATTTGAAAAAAATGGCCGTTTTATTCAATACGCCTGTGGCGCCCAGAGGGTTAAGCAGTGAATCCTGTATCCGGCAGGATTCTAAATATAAGGATCCGGTGCATCTCTAGTATATGTAAATGTTTTTTTGCTTCTTTTTAAGGGAAGCTAATGAAGGGGTACAGGTCTTTTCGTCGAATGGATTCTTGAGAGGGGACCATTCGTATAAGGCAGGGGATCTTTCGTCGAGGACGTTCCGTCTACCGCAAAAGCCTACGAAACGTCCTTAAAATTGAACTAAAGATCCTTAGGTTTGAACTAAACGTCCCTTCAGCCTGCCTATATTAGAAATGTAAATCAGCTTTTTTAATGCTCATTTTAACGGGTTTTCTTCAGCCTGCCTATATTAGAAATGTAAATCAGCTTTTTAATGCTCATTTTAACGGTTTTGTTTATTTAAATATCTAAATCAGCTGTTAAGTTTTGTTTTTTGTTGATTTAAACATGTAAATCTATAAATAAAATGTACTTACTCATTTTAACTGGTAGGCCTATGTTGTTGTTTTTTTTTACCTTTACGTCGTTACATTTTTTGACAATTTACGTTTAAGCCCTTACATTTTTTGACAATTATCTAGACAATATTTGAGAAGCTTTTTTTCACTTTTACGCCGTTACTTTACTCCGTTACATGTTTTGACAAATATCTGTAGGCCTATGTTACTTTCTACTCCTTACATTTCTGAAACAGTATTTGAGTAGCCCCAGCTGCGGGCAGAGAGGCGGGACCAAGCACAGCCTTGTCGCTTTGAATCAGGGCAGCGTGCGTCTAGAAGTCCTGACCACTGCACATTTGGTTGTCATGCAGCGACTTTCCGGTAACTTTTTAGATGAAAGCTTCTAGCTACCGTCTTCTGGGGGTCTGGAATATACCTACGTGTGGAGAGTAGGCCTATAGCTTCACTATTCAAATTAAATGCAAAGCACCAGCAACAAGAGAAAGCTGTCTGCCGACACTCTGATGTTTCTGATTCTGAATGACAACAAATAGTTTGCGCATGAGCCAGAAAAGATACAACAGCATCGGAAAACATAGCCTACAGAATGCACCCATGTTAAATCCATGCTACAGTTTAGAGAGAGAGAGAGAGAGAGAGAGAGAGAGAGAGAGAGAGAGAGAGAGAGAGAGAGAGAGAGAGAGAGAGAGAGAGAGAGAGAGAGAGAGAAAACGTCCCTTCAGGCTGCCTATTTTTTTTTTTGGAAATCCTCCTCCAATCCCTTCAAGCCTTCAGGCTGCTTATTTTGTAAATGTTTAAAAATGTAAATCAGCTGTTTTTAACGCTCATTCTAATGTCTTTTGTTGATTTAAAAATGTAATTCAGCTATTTTTCACGCTCATTTTAACTGTAAAGGCAATAGTTTTGAGCAATTATTTTATTTGTAGCCTATTAGGCCTCTTTATTAAATAAGCTGGTAGCTACCTATTTTGGCCTCGTTATTAAATAAGCTAACTGCCTATTTTGTTTTAGGTTTCGTTAGAATTCCTCCGTAGTTCTACTTGTCAGACGTAGAACTAGGCCTACTTGTAATTTGCACTATTGGTGGAATCGTTTTACGCAAACAAAATAGACACACGAGAAATCCCCAACACATATCCCCAGCACAATATTGCAACACACACTTTGCACAATGATATTGAATGAGTCCAATGTTCTTGCAACACTTTCCCCCTGGCCACATCAACATGAATGGAACATTCTTCCTAGCGTGCGCGCTCTCGCTTGAAGGTGATTGCCATGTGGGTTTGAAAGTCAGTTTTCACTTCGCGACTCTAGAGCAAATCAGCTGGTACTGCGCCGCTTGCTTGCTGGTCAATAAACGTTGAACTGAACCGTTTTGTGTGCGTGTATGCATGCGTATAGCCTACCAACGTCTGCCCATGCCACGCGATGCATAGACAGTTCCAACACCAAATAATAAAGAGTAGGCTACATCAGAGCAGTGAGTCTTTAAATTCAGTGAAACGGTGAGAAGGTTTTTTTTGTAAGTGGTTGCAACCATGCATGTTTTCTGTGGAAAACATCAGGTCCTCATGGCGACGCCAGGCTTGCTGAAAATGGTGACAAACACATTCAGAATACACATTTCTTAATGGGAAGTTGTTGAGAACAAAGTGTTCACTAATGGGCATGAAGTCTTGTCATGCAAATGACCTGCCGTGTTCAGTGGAAGTCATTCCCCCTCCCGCATAGACAAGGCAACCCTTTCAACAGGGCCACGCAGAGTGGACAGTGGAATGCTGCTTGAAATAAGTCGATAATGAATAAAATATTACGCGCAACGTCTACAAGAAAAGTAATGGCTATTATTACCGTTGCGCGTAAAGATGAGGAAGGGATGGATAGATGGATGAATGCTATCCTATGGAAGGGGCCGTCAAACAGTCCACATGACATCTTCATTAAAGTCGTTAAATAAGTAGCCTACTTGTCAACAAAATCATGCCCCCGAAATCCGCCTCCATTAAAGGCAATTGTCACAAGGGTGACTATGACAAGTGGGGGAGGGAACGTTTGGATGGCGTGTTGGGAAGACTGCACCTGCTCAATCAACATCAAGCACTCGCAGGTGCGAGCCTGTGGAGGTGGCAAGGTGATTGGGTCACGAAGGTGCCCGCGTTCTTCATAGACGGAGCAGAGAACACGCAGGAGACAGTGATAGTTGGGTCATTTATAGCAGTTCCGTGACCGTGGAGAGGAAAGGTTCGTTTCTCACTGGATTTGTCATCTATAAAGGTTAAATAAAAAATTGAGCCGGGGTGCCCCTCACAAAAATGTGGGGAATTTTTTTTAGAGCCCTATATCCCAAATGGCTGCTGCCAGCCAAGCTGGAAAATAGCTTTTTAATGGTTTTGCCCACAATTCTGCATAATACATCGTTTCTGAGACTATTTGGGACAAGAAATTCACAAATGGTGTAGATTTATTGATTTGACCTATTTTTGACCTTCAAATTCAAGATGGCTGCCACTTTTGGCTCTTTAAATGTCAATTTTTCAAAATCGTCAGAGAGCCTTAATGTTAGGCTCAAATGAAAGGTCTGCTCATACTGAGTTCAGTTATGGACAGTAAAATTACAAGTAGGTAATCTGAAGGTCATCTGAAAGGTAAAAAAGATGAAGGTTTCTGGTTGATGAGAATTAAACTGCTGATTAGTCGGGTAGGGTCATAATGTGAGGTTCAGTGACCATTCTCTGGCAAGGGTGTTTTGATGATTGATTTGACCTCTATGGACCCTTAAGAAAAGATTTAGCCCCTATGTCCCTCCCAAAAATCCCGGCATTTTTTGCTAGAGAGGCAAATTCAAAATGACGTCCGGCGCCATCTCTAAGAAATAACTTTTAATCTTGAATGAATCATGTATGAGGACACTTTTTCATACATGTCAACCATGAGGATTCCAAATCTGACATTATTTTGATAATACAACTTTGTTTTGACCATGAAATTCAAGATGGCTGCCATCTAGAACAGTCGTTTTCAATGTTTTTTGGTCATGACCCCCCAAAACTGGACTGGGGACCCCCCAATTTGTGTAGCTCCATTCCTCATGCATAGATATTGAGAAAATAGCTGATCTACAAGCACACAATACCTTAAATTATGAGGCGTAGTGGGCTTGTAGGTGGGCGACTTTCACAATGTTCGGCTTTTTAAATATTATTTGACAATTTGGCCAATGTTTTAGCATTGTTTGTTGATAGCTTTAGATGCAGTGATGGTATTTCACTTTGAGAGTCCTTACATTACAACCCCCCCCCCCCCCCCCCAAAAAAAGGGTCTCGACCCACAGACAGGTTGAAGACAGTCAAACGTGTAAAGTTCTCCGAGCTGCTAGAAGACTGTTGTTGAGGAATGCGTGACCTTATTCAATCCCAATGGAGATATAGAGGAAGACGCAGAAGAGCAAGCTCATCCAGAAGATCTCCCTCCAACATATTGTGATTGAAGAACCCTATGTTTCTCTAATTGACATGGGCATGATCTGGAATATGGCAACTCCATCAGTAGAAGATTGGCAGACACAGGACGCCACACCATACAATTGGTTGGACTATGTCCAAAAGGTGTCTCCAGCATCCTTGCCTGCCAGTGTGGAGTAGCGCTGTAGGTACGCCAAGTAGTTGTCAAGAAGGCAGTGTTGGCGTAAGCTGTTTGCATCTAAAGGGAGACAGATAAAAGACTCTCTTCATGGTCTTCCACTTGGAAGTACAGGCTTCAGCCATGGTGCTACTCATTTTATGTGCATAGATCACCAGTCTCATGAACGCAAACAGCTCTTCTCAGATGACACATGGCCTGGACGAGCTGATGAGGAAAGTGGGATCTGTTGTTGGCACAGAACTGGAGGCTCTCAGTACCACAACTGAGAAAAGGACACTGAGCAGACTGGACTCTGTAGTGGACAATAACCATCACCCCTTGCACTCAGTCTTTGCTAACCAGAGAAGTCTGTTCAGCCACAGATTCCGTGCCATATCCTGCAAAAGATGCTCCCTGTATGTGCAGGTCTCGCTCATCATCTTCTGTTGAGCATGTTGTATCGCAGGGATCATTGACATTGGTTACACGGTGAGAATGAGAATGGCGGGCAAGGATGATGGATGACACCTTTTTGACACAGCCCAACCACTTGTATGATGTGCCGTGCCGTGTCCAATGGAGTTGCCATCCTCCAGATCATGCCCTTGTCAATTAGAGCAACATGGGGTTCTTTAATCACAATAGGTTGGACGGAGATCTTCTGGATGAGCTTGCTCCCTTGCATCTTCCTGTATATGACAGTGGGGTTGAATAAGGTGAGTAAGGCCACACATTCCTCAACAAAATGGTGTTCTTGCAGCTCAGGGAGCTCAAGTTGACTATCTTGAACCAGGCTTATCACTACTTTTGAGAGCACTTCTGTCCATTTCAGCAGCTCTTGTTTTGAGTCCCTCAACGAGCTTCTTTATGCAAGAATGCTTGAAAAATGTCAAAATTTCTATGTGCTAGATCAGTGGTTCTCAACCTGTGGGTTGAGATCCCCTTTTTTGTGGGGGAAGGTGTCAATGTAGAGTAGAGTAACTTTATGTCAATGTAAGGACTCTCAATTTTAAAGACCATCCAGAATAATCATCACACAATGCTAAAACATTGCCAAATTGTCAAATAATAGGCTATCAAAGAAGTCAAACATTGTGAAAATAGCCCATCTACAAGCCCACTACTCCTCATAATGTGAGGCATTGTGGGCTGGCAGATCAGATACTTTCTCAATATCTATATATGAGAAATGGAGTAACTTGAATTGGGGGGTCACTGCCTAAAAAGGTTGAAAACTACTGTTCTAGATGGCAGCCATCTTGAATTTCACGGCTAAAACAAATTTGTATTATCAAAATGATGTCAGATTTTGAATCCTCATGGTTGAGTTGCATGAAAAAGTGCCTTCATGCATGATTCTATGTCATTCAGATCAAAAGTTATTTCTTAGAAATGGCGCTGGACACCATTTGTCTCTAGCAAAAAATGCCGGGATTTTTGGGAGGGACATGGGGGCTAAACCTTTTCTAAAGGGTCCATAGAGGTCAAATCAATCATCAAAGCATCCTTGCCAGAGGATGGTCACGGAACGTCACATTATGACCCGACTGTTTAATTCTCGTCAACCACAAACCTTGATCTTTTTTTACCTTTCAGATGACTTCTGCATAGCCTACTTGTAATTTACTGTACACAACTGAACTCAGTATGAGCAGACCTTTCATTTGAGCCTAATATTAAGGCTCTCTGACGATTTTGAAAAAAATGACATTTAAAGAGCCAAAAGTGGCAGCCATCTTGAATTTGAAGGTCAAAAATAGGTCAAATCAATAAATCTACACCATTTGTGAATTTCTTGCCCCAAATAGTCTCAGAAACGATGTATTATGCAGAATTGTGGGCAAAACCATTAAAAAGCTATTTTACAGCTTGGCTGGCAGCAGCCATTTGGGATATAGGGCTCTAAAAAAAATTCCCCACATTTTTGTGAGGGGCACCCCGGCTCAATTTTTTATTTAACCTTTATAGATGACAAATCCAGTGAGAAACGAACCTTTCCTCTCCACGGTCACGGAACTGCTATAAATGACCCAACTAGTAGACACACGACAGAGACGACGAGAGGCGGTTGGGGAGAGAACGACCCTGACTTGAGAAGACGCCACGCAGCGAGAGAGAGATGACCCCAGGGAGGCGACCGTGACGGTGAGAAGCAGCAGCCAGAAAGCAGGGCGCAGAGCCGGTACCCGGGCGGAGCCATGGCCGGAGTCGGACGCTCATCACAGATCCTAAGAATCCAGCAGACAGCGACTCCATGGAGGGAGCGGACGGCATTGTGCCCGGACGAGGTCCGCGACTGGAGTGCCGGAGGTCTGTGGGTTGCAACGTTGCGAGGAGAGGCGGGAACATGCCCTCTCGCCAAGATGAGTATTACTTCAGTTCGTCGCCAGGCGTCCGTGCCCCCTTCTTTCAAGAAAGGCCGCTGCCCCCCCCCCTCTTTCTCTCTCTCGTGCGCACACCATCGCGCATTCCTTCTCTCTCTCTCTCTCTCTCTCTCTCTCTCTCTCTCTCTCTCTCTCTCTCTCTCTCTCTCTCTCGCTCTCCCTTCCCCTCCCTCTCAGTGGCCGTGATGACCATATGTTTTATTAATACCACTTTGGTTACGCACCATAGCTCCACTCAGCAGTTGTGTTGCTCCTTGTTCACAGTGTGCTTCTCATTATGATCTGGTGTGTGTAGTGGTATTCATGATTAATATGAATTCTGAGTAGCCTTAAGATGAGAGTGTGTGTGGTGATGACCTTTTTCAACCAATGGAACTTTGGCCAATGATACCTGTCTATCTCCACTCCCATCACAGAGCTGCATCCAAGGAAGACCCAAGCCCCGATGGACGGAGGGTGGAACAAAACGTACACTTAATGCCGCCCTTTGGCTGGGGCAGATGGTATGGGGGTGGGTGTGGGTTAATAGTCTTTCTAAAGACTGGACGGAAGACTGACTTAGGAAAGGAAAATAAACGAACAATTGGTTTGAACATTTATCTCTGTGTCCTCTTGGTGTGTTCAGTGTACAATTCTCCTCGGGGTAGTTGAGAGTAAGTGGAGGTGCCGCTTGGCAACGCGCACCTCCCACCTGTGACACAATAACCAACTGTCGGTCTACATATCACTGAAGCATAATCGCACCAAATGACTTCAGGCCGGTGAATGGTGAGCGCGATGCAATTAATTTTTCTGATTTCCATTTTGGTTGAACTATAGCCTACATTAGTGCAGGTGCCTATATATATGCGCAACATTGTATCCCGTTAACATCCATAACACCGTCGTCAAAGTCTTAGCAAACACAATCATAAAATATTTCAATATCACAATGGTGCGGCTGATTTAGGACCTCCGGTTCAGCGTTCTGCTCTGTTGTTCTCTCTCTCTCTCTCTCTCTCTCTCTCTCTCTCTCTCTGACACAAGAGGTTTACATTTTCTGGAAATCTTGCCACCATCAAGTGAAAATTATTAGATCGCCATTTTATGCTGCAGTGATATTGACCAAAATTTGGCTATTGCCTTTAATGGAGGTGGATTTTGGGGGCATGATTGTCTTCACAAGTATTTAACGATTTTCATGACAAAGATGTCATGTGTAGCCATAGCCTACTGTGTTTGACGGCCCCATCTTCTTGCACATCTTTACGCGCAACGGTCATAATGGCGTCTCGCACTACACATGCTCGGATGATGCCAGAGGCGAATAGCAAAAAGCCAAATTAAGGCATATTCGACATAGACCACGACAAGTTACCGTTTGGCTCGCAGTTGGATGTTTATTCAGTGGAATTATGTGCGTAATATCAGCTCCATCCATCAAATGCAGCACAGTCCCCGTTACTTTCACGTGAGGTTCAAATGGACATTACTCGACAAAAATGCAATTCTGGGTACCAACAACTGAAGTAGGCTACAACATAGAATATGTACCACATATAGGGGATTACCACCCAGATTTTGTGCAATTTGAGTACAAAATTCAATAGGCCTTCAATAGGCCTTCAACTGCGACTTTGAATCACTTATTTCCCGGGATTCCCGGGATACGGTTTGTCTTTTCCTGGGATTTGATTCATTTTCATTTTCAGTCCTTTTCTTTATTTACCGTGCGTTATGCCCAGCTTTTATTGAATACAGGGCAGGTTTTGAAGTTCACCAAACGAGCATAAACTTTGTGCAAGTCATTAAAACTCTTTTTTTTTTACCAGCACTGACCTGTAGGCCTACACTGTTTCATGTATTAACTAATTGCACTTTCTGCCTTCTCGTTTCACATGTGATAAATAAAGTGCTTGCACAGGCTGTTGTTTTAATTTCGCATTTCTTTCATGTCCACTTAGTATGCTTTATCCAATTAGCCATGGATGCAGGATCATTCACTGGACTGGACACTATTGTAAGAGGTGAAATTTAGACCACGATTCAGGAACGACAGACAACAGGAGTAAAGGTTGTGGTCGTTTTATTTTTACAATTTCATAAAATACAATTAGGAGGGAAAACCACCACAATATCCATGCAGCCAGCAGCGTCTGTAATCTGCTATCGTCTTTGAATACATGAATAAATAATCACAATCTGGAGACACTCGGACGATAGTAGCCTACAAAAGTTAAGTTACACACTCAGCCACTGCTGCCGGACGTTGGCTCGTTATACTTAATTCAACTATAACACGCGCAATAGCCTACCCAAATGCAACTTACCCACAGTTCTCAAAGCGACCGGCCGCACGCAATGGATACCTACAGCGCACGTCCCGGTACCACAGCTTGGAGCAGACAGCTCAGCAGCCCTGCCCCACCCCAGCGTGTAGCGCACAAGTCTACACTATTGTCCGAGTGTTGTTATTTCAAGAATGTCACGCCGGCCGCTGTCGTGACATCTTTTATTAACACTAGTATTGTTTTAACAAGTGAGGAGTTCGTTGATAGTTTCCTTAAGAGTGAAGTAGCCTACTCTTTAGGCTAGCGTTGCCTCCTCCAGCCAACCATCCGGCGCACAGCCTGTAGCAGGTTCGATAGGCGATGATGGTCAGGACGCACATCAGTGCTTGGGTTGTCTATGCTTTTTACTGGAATACTGTCGCCGATCAGATAGAAATGATCCTGTTATGAACCCGAGTTTAGTAGATATCGCGTAGTGAACGAGGCAGCCTGCAGTTTGAAGCGCAATGTGGCTGTAACAAGTTAGAAAGTAGCCAAACTCTGTTGCTTGTTAACCTTTTTAAATTATGAGCGTAATGGTGGGGTGGCGTCCACGCCAATGTCATATCCTGAGCGTATTGCTCGGTGCGTAATTCCAAGAGCAGTATAATGAAAAGGAAGAAAAGGAAGATGATGGGCTAGACCCGAAATGTTTGTCCCCTGTTTGTCGGTTTTATTTACTTTTTTCGGCTTTGTTTAATACAGTTTTTGATTCTGCATTCAGCTCCAGTGTGCGACTCCTTTCTTTCTTTTTATATTATGAGCGTTCCACGAACTATCTTTCTTTGCGCACGCTACAAACGGCAATAAACCTGTTAATATAAACTACTGGTTAACCCTTGTGTTGTGTTCGTAAGCGGCATACACCTGTGGTGTTCGGGTCATTTTTGACCCGTGATAACAAAACTCAGCCATAAAATACCCAAAAACACTAGTTATCATCAAATATTGTTTTTCATCTCATGGCTAACTTGGTATGTATTCATATCCATGGAAATATTACTTTATGTATTCATCTTTTTGACTTTACTGGTCTTTTATCTTACATTATGCAAATCGTTTTTGATGACCAAAACTATCAAAATCTGCATAAATTCACTATTAATACCTCCTAAAGTGATACAATTAGTGATTATGTTGTCCATGTATTACAGCTGATATGAGAGTACAACAACCCCCAAATTTATTTTATTTATTTTTCTCTAATATTAAAAAATATCATCAATAGTGGCATTTGTGGTGTTGAGGTCCAAACCAACCCAAAGAGATTTATAGCAGGATAAAGACCAAATGTCAACTAAATTAGTTTTTCAGTGCATAAAATCAATGTTTAAATATGTTGACTTGGTGTTTTTCAATATTTATATGATTTTAGTGTGGTAAATATACAAAATAACAATTCTGTCCAAGTCACAGCTATTCCACCAATCTAATGCAAAGATATTGGAAATGAACACATCAATTAACATGAAAAAAGTCACACTATTCATCTGAATCCCCTATGCCATCAACATGGACCATTATGTCATTGCCACATCAACTTTATGGAAAGTATAAAACCAGTTCTACATGTTTGGGTGCCATTATGAATTTTTGATACGTTTTTTGGAAAAAATAATGTGCAAAAATGTATTTTGCAAACAAATGTGCAAAAAATCTCATTATATGATGCAGAAATGGATTCCCTGACCATGAAAACATATGAGTAGACACCAGAAATACATCTGTACTCCTTTCACAACAGGAGATATGACGTATTGTAGTGTATGGGACTGTCCGGCGGACATATTGGATTTGGAATATGAAAAAGCTGGAGAAAAAAAATTCAGGCAAGAAATATATTTTCCTCACCATAAATCACCAAACTAAAGACAAGGGGCAACCAACAGCTTTTCAGAAAGGCATACAACAGCCAAAAATCTATGCCGGGTCAATTTTGACCCTGAACACCACAGATGTAACTTTTTTTTTTTTGGACCTTTAAAATTTACTAAAATGATAAAACATATTTTTTGTGTGTTGCAATGATTGTGACTGAGGATTAGATGAAGCCTTATTCCAAGAAAATAAAGGAAAGTGTGTTTTTTTCACACTAAAACTTGAAAACGGGTCAAAAATGACCCGAACACAACATAAGGGTTAACTATGTATTCTATGCTTTCTAATGTTGGTAAAGGCGGGATAAGCGGGATAATGTATTGTCCACACGTGACTGCCAAAATATATTTCCTCCGAAGCGGAATAACAGCACTCTGCCTTTGGCATCGGGGGTCTTATTCGCCCCGTAGGGCAATATTTTCTTATAGTCACGTGTGGACAATACATTATCCCTAACATTTAAATTACTGTTGTAAGCCTACATTTTAAAACATTTCGTCGATATTGTAGCGGTGCAACTGATTGTTTTAAGTTATGAGATGGGCGCCAGCCAGGCAACAATAAGACTGCCGTTACCTTTCCAAAAATGAATACAAATCAGTGACCAACACATTAGAAATAACTCAGATCAACACAACGAATATCTTTTCTTATTTTTAGTAGTGCACTTTTGCAAAACCCTTGTTTGCAGACTTGTGCGCTTGGTCTCAATTTGGAGCAGCTCACATCAATGACATCATGCTGATCTTCTCGGCGCACACTTCATGGTTCCCTCTCTCTTGCTCTCTCAGCTTGTTGCTTCCCGACAGTCTCACCCGCCATTTGCAATTAACCCCATTTTGTAGTGCACAGGGGGTAACGCTGTTATCTCACTCCGGAGGAGGAGGAGGCAGAGGCAGTCCGTTACGATATAGTATATTTATAAAATAGGCTATAAAATAGGCCTAATGATAAAAAAGCAGCCTGAACTAAAATTAATAATTAATTTTAAAAAAATAGAGACGCACGCACGCACTTTCTACATGGTTCGATTTTTGTTTTCATTGCATTGTGGTGGTAGGCACACAAGTTTGATAAAATATAAAAATAATAGGCTAATAAAATAAGCAGACTAAACTTAACGTCTGCCCAGTTAAACGAAAGGTCTGCATGGGTTGAACGTAACGTCCTTAGGTCTTCTACGAAAAATCCTCAGGCACTGCACGAAACGCCCCATGCCTTCTACGAATGGTCCAACGTTTTGTTCGAATGGTCCCCTCTCAACAGTTCATTACACGAATTGTCTCGAATTCTAATGAAGGTACTCATACTAATGTTCCCACATCATAATGGACTTTGATCTACTAATTGTGCAATAAGCTCATTTGTAGAAGATCACTGGGACGTCGCCCAACAACCCCCACCCACCACCCTCCCCACCCCCGATTGTTTGTAATAAATTACCAACTAATTATAAATAGTGTATTTTTTTTATTTCGGAAGTTAAATTTAGATAAGTTACAACCACATAGATTTGATGAAAGTCTCCTGTGCACTGGGGGAAAATGCTGATTGCTCACTGGAGGTAGGAGTCAAGTGTACTACTTGAGCTCGGAGTCGAGTGTACCACACTGATAGTAGATGCTGACTGGTTAATACAAGTAGTGAATAACTGACCGCCCAAGGTGGAGACTGACCATTGGGGGTCCTCCCCTAAGATAATGTGTGTTTCTTACATGCAATTTCATGCATTTTAATGCATTTTTCACAAGGCACTGAAAAAACAGACGGTCTTTCATTCTCTTTAGGCTACTAGGCACTTGAGTAAAATAGCAATGATCCTAAAGAAGTACAGATGACAAATATGCTATGATAGTCACATCCTTTACATTGGTTTAGGATTTCCACATCATTTTAACAAATAATATATTCAAAACACAGCTCATTGTTTAAGCCATTTTAGCCTATATATGTTGTTTAACCTTTGGTGCCTGGAGATACATACACTGCATTCAGGCTCTTGCATGATATTTTTTAATAAAAAAATATTGGTATGTTACAGCTGAATGAACAAATTCTACTGCAAGCTGAGGGTCTTAATATTTTAATGCAACTTATTTCATGTTTTATGTGCATCAGAGGCTGAGATATTTAGGTTTTTTTAGGCTGAGGGCAACTTTCCCAACAAGGGCATTCAGCAGGCGCTTGTTTTGCAGATGAACATCAATGGGTTATCAAAGTACGCTAAAACCAATGTCATACAAGTAAATGCTGTTGCTGCTTTCACAAGCGAGTGAGTGAAATGAGATCCACATGGAGGTTAAAAACAGCAATGGATCTACTCTGGTAACGTGCACGTATTTCAAAACGCAGATTTTATATATTTTTTGTTGTTTTTAATTAGAGTGTGAACACAACATGTGGATGAAAATAAAAATATTGTCACAGGTGCTTTTTACCCCCCTGAATTAATAAGATGGTTTAAAGCTGCATATTCTAAAAACTCTCTCTCTCACACACACACGCACGCACGCACGAAAACACACACACACATTTACAAGCGATCGAAAACTAACACACATTGGCCTGGCAGATAAACACACACACACACACACACACACACACACACACACACACAGACACACACACACACACACACACACACACACACACACACACACACACACTCACACTCACACACACACACACACACACACACACACACACACACACACACACGCACACACACACACACACACACACACACACAGGTCAGGGTAGGTCAGGTAGGCAGGGCAGGGCCGAGCTGACACAATGTGTAGCCTTCCGTTGCACGCACACACACTCACACACACACACACACACACACACACACACACACACACACACACACACACACACACACACACACACACACACACACGGGGCACACACACACACACACACGGGGACACACGGGGACACACACACACACACACATGCAGGGCAGCGAAGGCAGGACACAATGTGTAGCCTTCCGTGGCGACATGGTTGGCATACACCACACCTGTCCAACAGGAAAGACATCAAGATAACACACACACACACACACACACACACACACACACACACACACACACACACACACACACACACACACACACACACACACACACACACACACACACACACACACACACACGCACACACACACTTGCACACACACACACTAAAACACACTCACACACACACAGACACACACACACACACACACACACACACGTTATGCCTTTGTGTATGTGAGTGCATGGGTGTGTTTTTCTGTTTGTCAGAGTAGGGAAGTCAGTGTAATTCCTCCGATATCTTTAAACAATCACTGGAACATGAATAAGGCCCGCCCTAAAGTGCTTTTTCACAGCGCAGCAAAAGGACGACCTCGGACAAAGGCGAATTCCTTTGTAAATTTCTCCAATATCTTTAAACAATCACTGGAACATGATTTTTTTTTCACATGAACAGCGAGACCAATGAGAGAGAGCAAGAGAGGAAGAGAGAGAGAGAGAGAGAGAGAGAGAGAGAGAGAGAGAGAGAGAGAGAGAGAGAGAGAGAGAGAGAGAGAGAGAGAGAGAGAGAGAGAGAGAGAGTCTTATCTATCAAGTAATCTCCCCTCTCCGCTCAGTGAACATCTTCAATGGCATTGGCATGGACTGTGGTTCGTGGTGCGTGGTGTGTGTGTGTGTGTGTGTGTGTGTGTGTGTGTGTGTGTGTGTGTGTGTGTGTGTGTGTGTGTGTGTGTGTGTGTCTGTGTGTCTGTGTGTCTGTGTGTCTGTGTGTGAGTGTGTGTGTGTGTGATGACATCATGGTGACATCATGCCTTAGTCTGCTGTTGTCTCGATTCAACAGTTGCTCCGGGACTAAAACATCACATCCGCTACTACACACACACACACACACACACACACACACACACTGTCTAACTACATGAACTGACACATTTACACACACAGGAAGACATGCAAAACTTTCAAGAAACTGAATTTTCTTTTTTTGCAGAACAGAACAAACAAGTCGTTTGAATCTACTTTGATATCATATTTGATTGTGGCTTGAGTCATTTTCCCGACTTTCCAGAATTAAATAAAATAAACCACTTCACATATCGACAAGGTAAAGGCATTGTCAGAGAGGTCTTGACTCCGACTACAGACTGTGTGAAGATCCTTAGCCAGCTCTTAAAAATGTTTTAGAGAGAGCTATCTTAAAACCCCCATGATGCCCCTATATGGCTACCCCATTCATTTTAGAAAATTGTGTGCGAACAGCTTAGCGCATGCCAAAGATGTTAATTTTTTGACTGAACCATTTGGCCTACAAAAGTGATTTCAGTGTTGACATGGAGAGCAGTGTTGTGACATTTCATGCGTGTCCATATCATTTGACAACTTGCAAAACTTCAGGAGATATGACCATAGATGTGTATAGAAGACTTCTATACACATCTATGGACATGACAGTCAGTGTTGCCAATCCCGCCCAAAAAACGCCAAAATGGGCTAAATTCCGCCCAAATTACATTGATTTCTATGGGCCCAATATGGCTGAAAAAAAAAAAAACGCCAAATGGCCAATTTTTCCCGTTTTTACCCGCAAAATGAGGTAGCACATATTTTTGCCTAACTGCCAGTTATAGAATTTTCATTCATACACACACATGCAGTTTTGTAGAACTTTAGAACTCTGCTGTCGCCTAGGCAACCGTGGCCTATGCAAGTGGCAGTGGCCTAATGGGTAGGGTGTTGGTCTGTCAGAGGTTTACAGTTTCGAACCCCACCCTTAACTCTCCCTATCCACCCATTGCTGTGTGTGTGTTGTGTTGTGTGTGTGTGTGTGTGTGTGTGTGTGTGTGTGTGTGTGTGTGTGTGTGTGTGTGTGTGTGTGTGTGTGTGTGTGTGTGTGTGTGTGTGTGTGTGTGTGTGTGTGTGTGTGTGTGTGTGCGTGAACATAAGCTGCAAGCATACTAATAGCATTGTGTGTGCGGAAATGCAGTCCAGTTCATAATATATCCATTATATAATGAATTACCATGTGCTGTATCATTCACCTGGGGCAGCCGTGGCCTAGTGGTTAGGGAGTCGGTCTTTCAATCTAGGGGTTGCCGGTTGGAATCCCCCCTGACCTCTCCCTACACCTCCATCCATGGCTGAAGTGCCCTTGAGCAAGGCACCTAACCCCACATTGCTCCAGGGACTGTAACCAATACCCTGAAAAATAATAACTGTAAGTCGCTTTGAATAAATGAAAGCGTCAGCTAAGTGCAATGTAATAGTCGCTGTTTTGATTCCCATGCCTGTTTTATGTGTTTGTTTGTATGAGCGAGTGTGTCCCATTGTGTGTTAGCGAGTCTGTGACTGTTGACAGACATCCATCAGTCATGTTGTGCTCATATGTATTTGTGTTCTGTATGCTTCTCCCTCTCTCTCTCTCTCTCTCTCTCTCTCTCTCTCTCTCTCTCTCTCTCTCTCTCTCTCTCTCAGAGGACAGTACAGGGCTAATTTATGTCAAACCCCACCCCAGGAATTAGGTCAAGGTCAATGTACACACACCTCGTTGTCTGGGTACACACACACACACACACACACACACACACACACACACACACACACAACACACACACACACACACACACACACACACACACACACACACACACACACACACACACACACACACACACACACACACACACACACACACACACACATACGCAGGCATGCATGCGCACATGCACACACAGGCATACACTCACCAGATCTAGCACAATAAGCGGCCCTTCATACACATTGGCAGACACAATGATTATCAGACACACACACACAAACACACACACACACACACACACACACACACACACACACACACACACACACACACACACACACACGCATGCCTGGTTCCCTCCACAACAATGCTTTGCAAACTCCACAGGAAAGGGTTGTGTTGCCCATTGTTATCATGTTATCAGAGAGAGAGAGAGAGAGAGAGAGAGAGAGAGAGAGAGAGAGAGAGAGAGAGAGAGAGAGAGAGAGAGGGAGGGAGAGAGAGAGAGAGAGAGAGAGAGAGAGAGATTTTGAAGGTTTTGTCAACCATTGTTAACACTAGAACTACCAGGATTTTTCTGCCTACCTAGAAGTACCAGAGAGGGGTCATTTGACCCGGTGGCTTTTACCTAATACACTAATCACTCATTTTGTTATGGTAATGAGGCTGTTAGGGGCCGTGTGTGGGGTGAGGGGTGAGGGGGTCACACCTTACAGTGCTAACAGCCAAGACAGAGGGACAGACAGCTTCTTCCCAAGGGCTGTCAGCCTCCAAAATCAGTCACCACAGGTAAATAGCAACTTGCATGAAGATATCAGCATTAAAGACAGATAGCACAGTTTGGCGGACAGTTTGTTACCGTTTTTCTCCATTGGTTTGGCTCATTTCTTGAAACTGAGATGTCATTCTCAAAACATGGACAAATCCCAAAACTAATTTGCAGTTCCTCACAACAGAATGGCATTTATCATTGCTTTCATCAAATTTCAAGTGCTTTTGTACATGTCTCAATCATTTAGTACATCCTTGCAAATGGTTATGTACAAGTATCCTACAGTTAACACAATCAGCTTACATTTAGTAGAATTTTCAACTGAATGTACCTTGCTGATCTATCCCAATTGGTTGATTTTCAGTGTAATAGTTGTCCTGAAAACATGTCAGCACATTTTCTTCATATAAGTCATCAATGAACGAACGTGTGAATGTCCCATGTGATCATGACGAATCATATGACTGCAACCAGATAATGGTTGAATTACAGTTTTTCTCGATTGTTTTGGCTCATTTCTTGAAACTGAGATGACATTCCTATAACCATTGGGTCATTTGGACAAACATTCTTACACTTCTGCACAACAGTTCAGATAACTAGCAAAATGTCATATACCTCCCAAAACACCTCATTCTTGCATCAGCACTAAACCGTCTGACATATAAATAGTCAGTACCATCAAAATGGCATAGATCCTTCTCAATTGCTTTGGCTCATTTGCATTCATTTAGTCCTTCTGTCAAAAATAAACTGGATGGTTCAGCATAACTACATGGATCCTCATCACTCGCTCATATCACCACAAAAACAGTTTACCCATGTGTCAAAACTAAATTTCTTCCCCACATATATCATCAGTACCCTCAAAATACATTGTCCCTTTGCCATTGTGTAAGCACTGCCAGTCAAAATGGTTAGGTGTTTTATCTACGTTCAGCTAACAGATTTCGACTATGTATAAAAATGAAAAAGTGAGTGAAACTATTGAAGTTTGACAACACAGATAATTTACCAAGGACATTTATCAGTAACTTTCTTTACTGTAAATTCATATACAGAAAGTAATGCCCATATATCACATGTTTCTCATGGGTTTGGCTCATTTCTCAAAACAGAGATAACATGGACAAATGCCAAAGCAACTAGCAATTGTTCAAAACAGAATGTCGTTTGAAAAAATGTCATGAAATTAGCCAAATAACATGGAAACTGTAGTATACACGGTTGTAAAATTATTTTCTACTAACTAGTAAAGTTACAATACCATCTGACCTGTTGAACACTGTCATGAATTTACTATGTAATGAAATTCTTAAAATATGATGTCCTTGACAGTTTTGGGAACTACGTAGACCACTTTGCATATGATGACTTACACAATGAAATAATGCTGACGTGTTTTGGAGAGGGCAACCATTAGACTGAGAATTGTCTAATTCGTTTAGATAAGCAAGGTGAATTTATTTGGAAAATGTGCTGAATGTATGCTGAATGTGTCAACTGAAGGGTATTTGTACATATCCATCTGCAGAGATGCACTAAACATTTGAGACATGTACAAAGCATTTGATATCTGATGAAAGCAATGAAAAATGCCATTCTGTTTTGGGAAATTGCAAGTTGGTTTGGGGATTTGTCCGTGTTGTTTTGAGAATGTCATCTCAGTTTCGAGAAATTAGCCAAACCAATCGAGAAAAACTGTAACGTATGAATCTCCCATGCCATGTGACCATAACGACTCATGTGAATGCAACCTGGCAATTGTTAGATGGATAAATACCAGTGCATGTGGACTACTGCTTAATTTCCCTCAAAAATGTTGTGGTGAAAGAAGCTCCTCTCCAAGGAACGAAGATGCAGAGATACAGCACTCAACAGGCATTGGAAATGATCCACACACACACACACACACACTCACACTCTGTGTCTCAAGTGACAGCTGTGAGCTGCTAACAGCCACATTTCCACAACAAAAGGAGTGTCCGCAGGGGGTCCAAAGGGTCAAATGACCCCCTTGTGGGGCTTTTAGGTAAAAAGGTCAATTGACCCCTCCGTGGTAGTTCTAGTGTTAACAGGTTGTCAGCTTCATGGTTTGTGTGTGTGTGTGGGGGGTGTTGTGTGTATGTGTGTGTGTGTGTGTGGGGGGGGTGTTTTGTGTGTGTGGGTGGGGGGGGTGTTCTGTTTGTGTGTGTGTCGGTGGGGGGGTGTTTTTTTGTGTGTGTGTGTGTGTGTGTGTGTGTGTGTGTGTGTGTGTGTGTATGTGTGTGTGTGTGCGTGCGTGCGTGCGTGCGTGCGTGCGTGCGCGCGCGTGTGTGTGTGTGTGCGCGTGCGTGCATGCATGTGTGCGTGTCTGTCTATTAGTTACAGAAAAGTATGTCATTCTCTGTGCTAACATGTATGTGCATTCCTGTGTGTATATTTTACAAGATGTTAATTTTGAATATTATTCTTTGCATGTTTCTTACTGTTTCATTTTGTCTTATTTCAGGTTTTAGAAATTATATTTTTGCTACAGGCAAAATTGTGCTGTGTACCTCTACATGTAATGCATGGTTATTATTGTCTATTGATATGATATATGCATGATTTCAATTTGGATGAAATACGTTGCCATGCACATTTCACATACCTTCACAAAACATTTACCCATATATGTACTCACGCACACACACACACGCACACGCACGCACGCACGCACGCACGCACGCACGCACACACACACACACACACACACACACATTCACACACACACACACAGTGTGAATGTGTACAAACAACATGACACCATGTCACCTGATAAAACCTTTTTCTCTCACTCTCGTTTTGTGTGTTCTGCATTGCCTTGTGGTTTGGTCTGTGCTCAATTTCTCTGAGGGTTTGAGGTTAGAAATGAAATAACAACAAAAAAATTAAAAACTATTTGGTAACAAATGAAGATTTTTGTCTTTCTTGCCAATGCAATGTTAATGTGAAATGACACACCGTTTATAAATTCAATAATGTTGTTGTGCATGTGTGTGCATGCGTGTCTGTGTGATTGTGCTTGCATGCTGTTGTTTGTGTTTGTGTATGTGTGTGTGTGTGTGTGTGTGTGTGTGTGTGTGTGTGTGTGATTGGTCGGTCGTACTGGAGTGTTTGTGTGTGTGTGTGTGTGTGTGTGTGTGTGTGTGTGTGTGTTACACTCTGAAGAGGGCAAATAACACAAGGAGGCGCGCAAGTCAAGTTTGTTTTGCCTTTTACTATGATTTAAAGTAGGGCAGCAGAGCAACAACACAAAGCAACAGAAAAACAATGAAAATGACGAGGTTGAGAGAGCCGGCCCTCCAGCTTTGAAGTCCTCGTCTGAGGCACGCAGCTGAGAGGGGGAAAAGCGACCAGCAAAAGGACCTCCGCGCTCGCGGCTCTCCGCAAGTAGAGCAGCCCGATGGTTTTGTATGCTCAGGAGGGCCTCGCGTCCAATCAGCAGCCAGCAATCACGGGACCCGATGAGTGAACGCACCTGCACACAAACACTAGGCAGCAGTCATGCAGTGCAACTGATTTAGGCAGTCACACGCCCATAGCTGGGCGTGACACCCTCCCCCTTAAAGACAGCAACTCCAACCCCGTAAAACAAAAAATGCATGCCAAGAAGAAAAAACACACCACCCTACACCAAAACATAGGCTACGTGAACTCACTCAGTCTCCACCCTCCGGGGCACGGGAAAGCGCATCCGCCACTACGTTCTCCGTGCCCCGGATGTGTCTGATATCTAGATGGTAGGGCTGGAGAAAGAGACACCACCTCATCAGTCTCTGATTTGGGTTCTGGAGGGAGTGCAAGAAGGTTAGTGGATTGTGATCGCTGAAAACCACTAGAGGTACCCCGCGACCCCCCACGTACACTTCAAAATGTTGAAGTGCCCAGATCAAAGCCAGCGCTTCCTTCTCAATGACGGAGTAATTTAGCTGATAAGACAAAAATTTTCGAGAGAAGAAACACACAGGATGCTCCACTCCACTTTCATCCTCCTGGAGCAATACTGCCCCAGCGCCCACATTACTGGCATCCACGTGAATTTTGAATGGTTCATCTAGGCGAGGCGCCATCAACACGGGAGCGGAGGTCAAAAGACCCTTTACTCCGTCGAATGCTCTTTGGCAGTGGTCGGTCCAAATGAACGCAGCAGTGGACTTCAGTAAGTCCGTTAATGGAGAGACCACTGTCGAAAAGTTTCGGCAGAAGCAGCGGTAGAACCCCACCATTCCCAAAAAACGCATAAGCTCCCGTTTAGTGAGTGGTACGGGGAAACGGTCAATCGCAGCTACTTTAGCGCGTATGGGTCGTACCTGGCCCTGACCCACCACCCTTCCGAGGTAGGTCACGGTCGCCCCAGCAAACTCACACTTCGCCAGGTTGACCGTGAGCCGCGCCTCGGCAAGGCGGTGGAAGAGCGCGCGCGCAGCCTCTGCAAGTGAGCTGGCCAAGTGTCACTGACCAAAATTACGTCATCAAGGTACACCGTTACGCCTTCCAATCCTGCAACGACGATGTTCATCAATCTTTGGAAACAAGCAGGGGCGTTTCGTAGGCCAAAACTCATCACGCGGTAAGCGAATAGGCCATTGTGAGTAATGAAGGCTGAAACTTCCCGTGCCCTGTCTGTCAGCCGCACTTGCCAGTAGCCCTTCAGTAGATCTAACTTGGACACGAATTTTGCAGCCCCTACCTGATCAACGCAATCCTCTATTCGGGGCAGAGGGAAAGAATCGGGTTTGGTCACTGCATTCAATTTTCTGTAATCAGTACAGAATCGAAAAGATCCGTCCGATTTTTTAACTAGCAAACAAGGAGATGACCAACCTGAAAAAGAAGGCTCAGCTAAACCATTCTCCAACAGATACTGAACCTCCTTTTCAAGCACTCCTCTTTTCTCCAACGGAACGCGATAAAATCGCTGGCGAATTGGTTCCGCTTCCCCCACATTAATGTCGTGCTGAAGCACATCGGTTTGGGTGGGCACATCTGAAAATAACACCGTAAACTCGTCAAACAATTCACGGAGTTCCTGCTGCTGACTCGTGTCTAAGTGATTGATCAGTGAGGACAAGTTTTGTAATGTTTCTGAATTTTTCAACCGCCCCTGTAAGACACAATCATCTACAGTCTTAACCTCCTCGTCCAGCGCTGCCACCGCTGGAGGAGGAGGGACCTCCCCAGGATTGCTGTCCATCAGCACCCCCTCAGTTCGCGCCAAAGGAGGAGTGTCAATCACCCGGGAGCTGTCCACTAGCACCACAGGCGACGGACACTTCTCTTGATTACGGGCATGGTATGGCTTAAGGAGATTGACATGACACCGGTGTGTCTTCTTCCGCCTTTCTGGGGTTGAGAGCGTGTAGTTATCATTTTGCCCACAACGAATGATTTTATACGGTCCCGAAAATTTTGCCTGCAACGGAGACCCGACAACCGGAAGCAGTGCTAGGACCCGGTCCCCAACAGCAAACACACGATGCTCAGCACGACGGTCAAACAATTTTTTCATTCGTGTCTGGGATTCTCCCAGCCTGGAACTAGCCAGTTGCCACGCAGAGAAAAGACGTCGCCGGAACCCCGAGACATAATCTGCCAAATTACCCGGGGGATCCAAGTCAGTCCATTTGTCATGCAGGACCGACAACAGCCCACGCACCCGGTGACCAAAGACGAGATCATTTGGGCTGAAGCCGGTACTTTCATGGGTCACTTCACGGGCAGCCAACATTAACCACGGCAGACCCTCCTCCCAGTCACCCCCCAATTCGACGCAGTAAGCTCGTAGCAGCGACTTTAAGGTGGAGTGAAAGCGCTCCAGGGCCCCCTGGCTTTGGGCGTGATATGCAGTGGACAGGTTTTGCTGAACACCCAACTGTCGGAGAACTTCGGCAAAAAACTTGGAAGTGAAATTACTACCTCTGTCCGACTGAATTACTCTCGGCAGACCGAAGACCGAAATTAACTGACTAAGAGCCTTGACCACAGCTCTAGAGGTAATTGAGCGCAGCGGATAAGCAGCCGGGTACCGTGTAGCTTGACACATTACGGTCAGGAGATATTCACTCCCACTCTTGGAGCGAGGCATCGGACCAACGCAGTCAATTATGAGATGTTCAAACGGAAAACATGTCGGTGCAATAGGGCGTAAAGGGGCTGGTTTTAGGACCACATTCGGTTTTCCCGTCAACTGACATGTATCGCGCGTCCTGACATAGGCAGAGACATCACGCTTAACACCCGGCCAGAAAAAATATCTTAACACGCGATCATATGTTTTTCTGACCCCTGCGTGACCAGCCAAATTATCATGCGCGGTTTGGAGAACAGAGTTTCGAAGCTTGTCGGGAACAACAACTTGGATTATCGGGTCACCCACTAGATGACCGTTGTGAGGCGACCACTTACGCAGCAAAACATTATCCTTGATGAAGTATCCCCTAGCTTTACTACGTATGTCTTCATCACTGTCCACAAACGCGTACAATGTTTTGAGCGTCTCGTCATGGCGTTGTGCGCTAATCAAATCATCACGAGTAATCGGACAAGGGTAACCAGCCAGCGAAAAGGGTTTTTCCATCGCGGGAAGCTCAGCTCCACCAGCCTTCAGGCTGGCGGCGCGGGTCATCACACACGAAGGAAACACCTCAGGAAAACGCGCCCCACACTCGTCCCCAACAGAATGTGGGGTCTCCCCAACCACCAAGGAAGGCACGGGCTCAGCGAAAATTTTGTCCCCTGCCAGATCATTCCCCAAAATCACAGAAACCATATCGACCGGAAGCTCAGGGCGAACAGCCAGTTCGACAGTACCCCGCACAAAGCTACAATCCAAATGAACCCTATGTAGTGGTGTAGACAGGGTGTTAAGGCCTATGCCACGAACCAAAAGGGACTTTCCGGTATAGCTAGCAGAAGAAAAGGGTAACGCCGACTGTAAAATGAACGAGCTGCTAGCGCCAGTGTCTCGCAAAATCTTAACTGGAACTTCGCGACCACCGCCGGCAAGCGACACCGAACCCTCAGAAATAAACGGCCGGAATGAACCAGCAGCACCGGCAGCGCACATGGAGACAGAGGAAGGCGTAACCGGAGAAACCTCGGAG